>NW_011494625.1:6461789-6487707 GCF_000754665.1 Bison bison bison
CACAGCTGCAGTGATTTTGGAGCCCCGAAAAATAAAGTCTGACACTGTTTCCACTGTTTCCCCATCTATTTCCCATGAAGTGATGGGACCAGATGCCATGATCTTCGTTTTCTGAATGTTGAGCTTTAAGCCAACTTTTTCACTCTCCACTTTCACTTTCATCAAGAGGCTTTTGAGTTCCTCTTCACTTTCTGCCATAAGGGTGGTGTCATCTGCATATCTGAGGTGATTGATATTTCTCCCGGCAATCTTGATTCCAGCTTGTGTTTCTTCCTATGCAGATTTGGAGAAGGAAATGGCAACCCACTCCAGTATTCTTGCCTGGAGAATCCTATGGACAGAGGAGCCTGGCAAACCATGGACCATGGGGTTTCAGAGAGTCGGACATGACTGAAGCAACTAAGCACGCAAGCATGCATGCAATCTAGTAAAAACTTTGCCAATTACCTTAATCTTTTCAAAGAACAAATTGTTGGCTTCATCAATTTTTTCTATAGTTCTCCTCTTCTCCATTTCACTGTTTCCACCCTGGTCTTTTTCTTTAATTTTGATTGCACTAGGTTTTGTATTCTCTTTTTTTTTTTTGTTTCTTAAAGTATATTGTAGGTCATTAATTTGAAATCTAATTTGCATTAATGAATAGAATTTAGACATTGTTTTTGCTATATGTCTTCAGTTTTGGACTTTATTTTACCATTTTCACTCATCTCAAAGTTATTTCCCATTTGCCCTTGTGATTTCTTTCTTGATCCATTTGCTATTAAGGAGCTGCAACAATTTGGCTGTTATGTATCATATTGTTTGATTTGCACATATTTGTGAGTTTCCTAAATTTTCCTCTAATATTCAATTCCACTGTGGTGAGAAAACACATTCTTTATAATTTCAATACTTTTTAGATTAATAGAGGCTTGTTTTAAAATCTAACATATTTATGTGTCCTGGAAAAATTCATGTATGTTTGAGAAGAATATATATTCTGCTGTCATTGACTGACTAGTTCTTCAGGTATTTGTTAGGTCTGCATGTTTTCTAGTGTTGTCTAAGCCTTTTATTTCCTTATTGCTCTTTTGCCCAGTTGTTTTATCCATTGAAAGTATAGATATCTATATTATTTTAAATTATTTATTCTCTTTTCAGTTCTTCATTTATGTTTTATG
The DNA here is from genome assembly GCF_000754665.1 of Bison bison bison. NCBI lineage: Eukaryota > Metazoa > Chordata > Mammalia > Artiodactyla > Bovidae > Bison > Bison bison. Next base: position 6,462,950 of record NW_011494625.1, read on the forward strand.
TATTTTTGAGCTCTGTTTTTATGTGCATAAATTATTACAGTTGCTATGTCTAACTGATGGATTAATCCTTCATTACAAAAAAAACCCTCTTCTTTATCTCTATCAGTAACATGTCTTGGAATCTATTTTGTTCAGTTCAGTTACTAAATCATGTCCAACCCTTTGTGACCCCATGAACTGCAGCAGGTCAGGCCTCCCTGTCCATCACCAAAACCCGGAGTTGACCCAAACTCATGTCCATTGAGTCCGTGATGCCATCTAACCATCTCATCCTCTGTGGTTCCCTTCTCCTCCTGCCTTCAATCTTTCCAAACATCAGGGTCTTTTCAAAAGAGTCACCTCTTCGCATCAGGTGGCCAAAATACTGGAGTTTCAGCTTTAGCATCAGTCCTTTCAATGAACACCCAGGACCAATTTCCCTTAGGATGGACTGGTTGGAGATCTCCTTGCAGTCCAAAGGACTCTCAAGAGTCTTCTCCAACACCACAGTTCAAAAGCATCAATTCTCCTGTGCTCAGCCCTCTTTATAATCCACCTCTGACATCCATACACGACCACTGGAAAAATCATAGCCTTAACTAGATGGACATTTGTTGACAAAGTAATGTCTCTGCTTTTTAATATGCTGTCTAATATGGTCATAACTTTCCTTCCAAGGAGTAAGCGTCTTATAATATCATGGCTGCAGTCACCATCAGCAGTGATTTTGGAGCCCAGAAAAGTAAGGTCAGCCACTATTTCCACTGTTTCCCCATCTATTTGCCATGAAGTGATGGGACCGGATGCCATGATCTTAGTTTTCTGAATGTTGAGCTTTAAGCCAACATTTTCACTCTCCTCTTTCACTTTCATCAAGGGGCTCTTTAGTTCTTGACTTTCTGCCATAAGGGTGGTGTCATCTGCATATCTGAGGTTATTGATATTTCTCCCAGCAGTCTTGATTCCAGCTTGTGTTTCCTCTAGCCCAGCGTTTATCATGATGTACTCTGCATGTAAGTTACATCAGCAGGGTGACAATATACAGCTTTGACGTACTCCTTTTCCTATTTGGAACCAATCTATTCTTCCATGTCCAGTTCAAATTGTTGCTTCCTGACCTGCATACAGATTTCTAAAGAAGTAAGTCAGGTGGTCTGGTATTCCAATCTCTTTAAGAATTTTCCACAGTTTATTGTGATCCACACAGTCAAAGGCTTTGGCATAGTCAATAAAGCAGAAATAGATGCTTTTCTGGAACTCTCTTGCTTTTTCGATGATCCAGCAGATGTTGGCAATTCGATCTCTGGTTCTTCTGCCTTTTCTAAAACCAGCTGGAACATCTGGAAGTTTACAGTTCACGTATTGCTGATGCGTGGCTTGGAGAGTTTTAAGCATTACTTTACTAGTGTGTGACATGAGTGCATCTCTATTTTGTTAGTTTTAGGTTTTTTTTTTTCCTTATTTATCTTTTAGTATTAATATAGCAAATATTTCTTTGGTTTGCTGTTTACACCATATACATTTGTGTGTGTGTGTGTGTGTGTTTTACTTAAAATCAATGTGTCTTTGAATATAAAGTGTGTTTCTTATAGATATTATATAGATTTTTAAAATCCATTGTGTAAAGTTGTCTTTCTATTGGATTGTTTAAGCCATTCTATTTACATTTAATGTAGTTACTGATAGAATATGATTCACATTTTCCATGGCTATTTGTTTTCTTATATCTTTATTTTTCCTTTATTACATTTCTGGATGTTTTTAATATTAAATACATACATTTCTTGTATACCATTTTAATTTTCTCCTTGTTTAATTTACTGTATGTTATAAATTATTTTCTTTTTATGTTATTTGAAATAAATTATATGTATTAGTTTTTCAATAATAGTTACCCAACCAGGGATCTTAGTTATCCAACCAGGGATCAAACCCATGTCCCCTGCATTGAACACAAGTTGTCTTAACCACTGAAATGCCAAGAAGTCTCTAACATTGGTTTTTAAGTCAAATTTTAAAATTTTAGAACAATATTTCTTAATTCTCGTCTTTATCTCTCTTCTTTATTTATGGACTTCTTATCATATTTATGTTGGTGTGCTTTGGGTGTCCCACAGGTCTGCATCTTGTTCATTTTTCTTTATTTTTTGAGACTAGCTAATCTCAGTTGAACTATATTTGAGTTCACCGGTTCTTTCTTCTGTCAGTTTAAATCTTTTGAGGGGCTACTCTAGTAATTTTTTTTTTCATTTTAGCTATTATACATTGCAACTCTATGATATTTCTTTGATTCTTTTAAAAATAATTTCACTCACACATAAGCCTGCAGGACTCACACATAAGCCTGCCTATATCCTCCATTGAGAGGCTGACCATTTACGTGGTCAACAATTACCTTGAGGTTACCAACACTGGATCAACAGAACCTAATCTTAAGAATGTTATTTGGTGGGGAGAAGGGGATGACAAAGGATAGATCATTGGATGGCATCACCGACTCAATGCACATGAGTTTGAGTAAGCTCCGGGAGTTGGTAATGGACAGGGAAAGCCGGCATTCTGCACTCCATGGTGTCGCAAAGAGTTGGACAAGATTGAGCAACTGAACTGAACTGAACTGAACTGAACTTCTCAACCCATGATATTTTCTTCTATATGGAGGAATTTCTACTTGTGGGATACATCTGGCCCCCATTTTAACCAATTTTCATTACACCTGAGAAGATGAATAACTTAGCTGATTATTGGGTTTGGAAGGAGATACTATGTATAGCAGCCCATGCCTCTTTTTTATCCTTCCTTTTAGAAACAGATGTGCCTATAGAAATCAAGATCTGCTCTGTTCCTCCAAGCTGTGAGTTTTATTAGAAAGTTACTCCTTGGGGAAGCCCTTCACGAGTGAATAAGTGATTGCCTCATTATTACTTGCTTCTATATTTCTAGACCTTGGCTTTAGACCAAATGTTACATTCTTAAATATCAGTGTTAATTTTCAATTGATTCAGAACTTATGCAAGAAAGTGGGCCATTTTTTTTGGACCTCTTTGAAGCCCCACTGTTAGAGTCTATAGTCAATATGAAAAATAAAAATATAGAACCACAACTAACCAATGTTATAAGAATTCATAAAAAATTATAATAATCTAGGAAATCTTTTGTTCCCAAAGATATAAGCTTGACAACAAATCCTGCACCTTCCTAGTTACGTGACTGAGCAGTTCATAAGAACCCTTCAAGTCTCCAGTTTCATCATCTTTCACATAAGAATATAGTGATACTGACTTTATCAAATTTGGAGGTTATCAAAATGAGATGAGAGTTCTAAAACTGCATTCTGACAATTAAAAAGTAACCTCATAAAGCATATTGGCTATTAAAGTTGGTGGATAGAATATATCTGATCAAAATTAATAAAATGGAGAATAGTCAACAAAAAAATTGTTTATACATGAGCAAAGAATATGAATGGAGAAGGTGATGGCACCCCACTCCAGTACTCTTGCCTGGAAAATCCCAGGGATGGGGGAGCCTGGCGGGCTGCCGTCTATGGAGTTGTACAGAGTCGGACACGATTGAAGCGACTTAGCAGCAGCAGTAAAAAGAATATGAAACATGAATGGTGAATCTACATGAGCTGGAAGAGAGGCATGGGTCTTAAGGAATAATAGTCATATTGAACTTTAGTTATTTTTTAATGTTTCTCTTTCATACTAGATTATGAGCACAAATGTCTTACTTATCATTATTTTCTAAGAGCCTAGCACAGAGTAAGCACTCAGTAAATTTGACTTCACTGAATTGACTGGCTGAAGGTAAATAATCTGGTTAATGAATGCATGCCAAGTCCTCTTATCTGCAGATTAAGCCAGGCAGAGAAGCCATTTTCAAAAATACTAGAGATAATGCCAAGCTTCAGAAAGACAGATATGAGGGAAATAGTTTATCCTGTGCTTTTATGCTGCCTATACTCTGGTCTTACTTTATTTAAATTATCTATTGTATTTTAGATACTGTGTCAGGTACTAAAGATACAGAGAAGATTAACAAGCACTTTTTCTTTTTGCCTTAGAAAGTTTTGATTCCTGCCATATGGAAATGTACTAAATGTAGTATTCAAAATATGCATGAGAACACCAATTTACCAAGCAGTTTTTGTGTGCTGCACACTGCATTTGGATATTTATCTCTTCAAATTCACACATTAAGCCCATGTGATTGGGAGCTAATACTCTGTTTTACAGCTGAGGAAACTGAGGGTTAGAGAGGTTATTTCATCTTCATCTAGGTTATCAAGTTTTGGAAATAGCTTTACCAAAAGGGTTGTTGAATTCTAAATTTTAGTGCTCTTTCTCATGCTACATATTGTTTTTCATGAAGAAATTGTGAAGTGCTTTGGGAACACAGATGAAAAACGGGAAAATATAGTTTGATAAACTCAGTGATGGGGAAGAATAGCATGATCCTATGTAGTTCTCCTCGATGAATATGTATTTAAAAACAGGATCATGGAGAATTGTCAGTGACTACCCACTCCAGTGTTCTTGCCTGGAGAATCCCAGGGATGGGGGAGCCTGATGGGCTGCCGTCTATGGGGTCGCACAGAGTTGGACACAACTGAAGCGACTTAGCAGGTAGCAACATGATAACTGTAGATATATTTGTCATAGAGGTGCCTTGATGAGGCTCTCAAACCATTACATATGCCTCCAGGTACCACATAGACCAGGGTGGTAAAGGTCGTGAGAGCAAGTTAGATTGCTTCCTACATGATTCCATGAATTTAGAGGGGCTCCTTTATCCCTTGGAAATGCTGGTGGCCAGAGAACAGTGCCACTGGCAAAAAAAGTTTGTTTCTAAGCCCTGGTATAGAGGATTCCTTCCTGGATTTCCTATGACCATAGCTGTCCCATGGTAAATTGTCCATGGGGTCAAAGAACCATGATCATATTGTCACATGACTGCTACTTCTGTTCTTTGACAGGACCCCAGAATTCCCAGCCTAAAGAGTCCTTGGATTACTTCCCAGAGCCTCTCTTCTGAGACAGTAAGTCATCTAATACTAGGCCCAAGAAGTGGCAAGTAAGCAATTAGTTATTTGTGGAATATGTGAGCTTGGATGAGTGGACTATGGTATCCATGCATGTACCTGAAGCCATTTGCAGTATTGAATGTAGTTCATGAAGAGAAAGAGAGGGGCTTTGGAGTAAGTGGCTAAGTTCGCTATCTGGATTACTTACAGAAGACTTGAGAATTCTAATCTTGGGCTTTTCGAGTTATTTTTAAGATTCCCATTTTTTTTTTAGCATTTTATTTTGCATTGGGGTTTACCTGGTCAGCAATGTTGTGGTAGTTTCAGGTGAACAATGAAGCCATACATAGTATACTAAGATGAATTTTTAAAATATCTTAAGATCAAGATAAGAGTTAAGATTACAGAGAAGAATATTCATCTGATGTATATTTTATATACATCAATTTTATATAAGTGTATTGCTGTTGTCAGTAGCTAAGTTGTGTCTGACTGTGCAACCCTATGAACTGCAGCATGCCAGTTCATGGGGCTGCAAAGGTCCCTGTCTTTCATTATCTCCTGGAGTTTGCTCAAACTCACGTCTATATATATATATATATATATGAGTGTGCATATAAATATATATATATATGAGTGTGTGTGTATATAAATATATAGATATATAGATATGTATATGTATATAAACACACACTGGACTTCCCAGGTGGCACTAGTGGTAAAGAGCCTGCCTGCCAATACAGGAGAAGTAAGAGAAATGAGTTCAATCCCTGGGTCGGGAAGATCCACTGGAAGAGGACATGGCAACCCACTCCAGTATTCTTGCCTGGAGAATCCCATGGACAGAGGAGCCTGATGAACTGTGGTCCACAGGGTCGCAGAGTTGGACATGACTGAAACAATTTAGCATGCACATGTACACACTAATTCCATGCTGGCCTATAAATGTCTGGAGCAGAAATATTAGAAAGAAGTCTGTTAAGTCGACTAAGGAAATATTGGCCTGAGCCTCAGAATTTGAACCAGAGAGCCATTGTACTGAAATGTTAAATACCTGAAGAGGGATTTTCTGAATGCTTCCCTCCCTTTAGGGCCTAAAATTTAAACCTATACCAGGGCAGAATTTCTTACAACTTAGGTTGCATCATTTTACTTTTATTTCATTTATAAATTCTAAGTTACTCTTTCCTCTGATTAATTTTTAATATGTTATTTACTTGGAAATTAAGTACAGTGTAAAGTAACTGCCAAGAAGTAGGCTAGGGAATGAGTGAGTAGTAGTTTTCCTGTTAATATTTTTGCATTATATATAGCATGGAAAAGTAATCAATTTTGATTGGAGATATTGTCTCCAGGGAAGCTAGTAAAAATGAGCTTTCTTTACTTCTTGAAATAATATTATTGAAGCTACTGAAATTGGGGTCATAAAGAGTTGATAGTTATTCTTTGGGGGCTTCCTCCTCGTTACATCTCTAACTCTACACCCTTTTTCGAAATGTGTTCTTGGTTCATTGTTTCAGAGACTTTCAACATGTCTCAGACAGAATATGAAACAGTTTTTGTCTTTAGTTTTATTTTCCCTTACATATCAGAGGAAAATGACATATCAAAAGTGAAGTATTTACTGTGACATAATTTGTGACTAATGCTTGAGTTATCACAGAGTAAAAAGATTTTATAAACATGAAATTCACAGCAACTAACATTAAAACACAACCAGGAAAATAATCCAATGCATCCATTCCGGGTATCTGTCTGGCAAGAGATTGTCTATGTAGGCAGGGTGTGCATATTGAATCTTCTACATATATGGAGACCTGGTCATCTTCAGCTTCATCTCATATTATACTAAAAGGAGGCTCTTTCTTTGCCTATGTAGCATCACATACTTCTAGTTTTCTTTACATCATGAGACATTAGACACAAAGCTTTGTCTGAAATTATTTAAAAGATCTAGCCTCAGTCTCTGACTATAACATGAGCAGTTTGAGGGCTCAGTTTATTACTTTAGTGTGGTCTCCACCTCCCGTATGTAAAAGCAGGGAATCCTGTCATATTACCTGTTAAGTCTCATCTAGATAGAAATACCCGATACCCCAAATCACTGCAGATGTTGACTGCAGCTATGAAATTAAAAGACGCTTACTCCTTGGCAGGAAAATTATGACCAACCTAGATAGCATATATTTGGCAAAACTAATACAATTATGTAAAGTTTAAAAATAAAATTTAAAAAAAAGAAAGAAATAAAAATTCTATGTGCTTAGTTTAAAATAAAATAAAATAAAATAAAAACCAGAGACATTACTTCCCAAAAAAGGTCCATCTAGTCAAGGCTATGATTTTTCCAGTAGTCATGTATGGATGTGAGAGTTGGACTAGAAAGAAAGCTGAGCATTGAAGAATTGATGCTTTTGAACTGTGGAGTTGGAGAAGACTCTTGAGAGTCCCCTGAACTGCAAGGAGATCCAACCAGTCCATCCTAATGAGATCAGTCCTGAGTGTTCATTGGAAAGACTAATGTTGAAGCTGAAACTCCAATACTTTGGCCACCTGATGTGAAGAACTGACTCACTGGAAAAGACCCTGATGCTGGGAAAGATTGAGGGTGGGAAGAGAAGGGGACAACAGAGGATGAGATGGTTGGATGGCATCACCAACTCAATGGACATGAGTTTGTGTAAACTCCGGGAGTTGGTGATGGACAGGGAGGCCTGGCATGCTGAAGTCCAAGGGGTCACAAAGTCAGACACGACTGAATGACTGAACTCAGTTCTAGTATCTAGAACTGATCTGATACTAGTATTTTTTTCTCTCTAGATTAAGTAACAAATCTTGAGAGGGATTCATGCAGACCTCCACATACCTTGGGAGTATATTCTAAGAAGGCTTCTGTTATACTGTTTTAGAACTGAATTTGGGCTGCATTATTATTTTCACTTGTCATGTAAAGAAACTAAGATCACAGAGTAAATGATTTAAAGATCCCTCAGATCCAGAAAAGGCAGAGCAGACCTTGATAACAGGTTTTCAGATTCTAAATCAAGTGTTTTTTCCCTATTTTACTATTATTTCCCATTTTATCTGAGCATGCCATGTACCCTGATTTATTTTACAAATTTTTTAGTGGAAATAATGATGTATTGCATTCACTTAAGGGATCTTATAGTATACTTTTTTACTATAGATTATAATTTATTTTAATAATATATTATTAAGTATAATATTATAATATAAATATTGTACTAGAACTTTTATAGTACTTATAATACTTATTTTCAATAAACTTAGAAACATTGCATCCAGATAACTACCCAGCCGTGGTCTGCTGCTGCTAAGTCACTTCAGTCGAGTCCGACTCTGTGCGACCCCATAGACGGCAGCCCACTGGGCTCCCCCGTCCCTGGGATTCTCCAGGCAAGAACACTGGAGTGGGTTGCCATTTCCTTCTCCAATGCATGAAAGTGAAAAGTGAAAGTGAAGTCGCTCAGTCGTGTCTGACTCTAGCGACCCCATGGACTGCAGCCTACCAGGCTCCTCCGTCCATGGGATTCTCTAGGCAAGAATACTGGAGTGGGGTGCCATTGCCTTCTCTGAGGTCTATTCCTCACCTTATCTTGACACATATTGAATATTTACATCAGTCTAAAGATACGTCCAAGTTTCATGAAGGTGGGAATATATTCGGGCTGGATTTATAAAGGAAACAATTTTTGGGTAGCCATCAGTCAGTTCAGTTGCTCAGTCATGTCTGACACTTTGCAAACCATGGACTGCAGCACGCCAGGCTTCCCTATCCATCCCCAACTTCTGAAGCTTGCTCAAACTCATGTCCATCGATTTGGTGATGCCATCCAACCATCTCATTCTCTGTCATTCCCTTCTCCTCCTGCCTTCAATCTTTCCCAGCATCAAAATCTTTTCCAATGAGTCAGTCGTTTTCATCAGGTGGGCAAAGGATTGGAGCTTCAGCTTCAGCTTCAGTCCTTCCAATGAACATTCAGGACTGATTTCATTTAGGATGGACTGGTTGGATCTCCTTGCAGTCCAGGGGACTCCCAAGAGTTTTCTCCAATGCCAGAGTTCAAAAGCACCAATTCTTCATGTCTCAGCTTTCTTTATAGTCCAACTCTCACATCCATTCATGACTACTGGAAAAACCAAAGCTTTGACTAGACATACATTAGTTGGCAAAGTAATGTTTCTGCTTTTTAATGTGCTGTCTAGGTTGGTCATAGCTTTTCTTCCAAGGAGCAAGTGTCTTATTTTCATGGTTGCAGTCACCATCTGCAGTGATTTTGGAGCCTTGGAAAAAAAAATTTTGTCACTATTTCTGTTGTTTCCCCATCTATTTGCCATGAAGTGATGGGAATAAGATGCCATGATCTTAGTTTTCTGAATGTTGAGCTTTAAGCCAACTTCTTCACTTTCCTCTTTCAATTTCATCAAGAGGCTCATTAGTTCTTCTTAGCTTTTTGCCATAAGGGTGGTGTCATCTATGTATCTGAGGTTATTGATATTTCTCCCAGCAATGGTGATTCCAGCTTGTGCTTAATCCAGCCCAGCATTTCACATGATATACTCTGCATATAAGTTAAATAAGCAGGGTGACAATATACAACCTTGATGTACTCCTTTCCCAAGTTGGAACCAGTCTGTTGTTCCATGTCCAGTTTTAACTGTTGTTCCTTTACCTGAATGTAGATTTCTCAAGAGGCAGGTCAGGTGGCCTGGTATTCCCATCTCTTTCAAAATTTTTCACAGTTTATTGTGATCCACACAGTCAAAGGCTTTCCCATAGCTGATAAAGCAGAAGTAGATGTTTTTCTGGAACTCCCTTGCTTTTGTGATGATACAACAGATGTTTGCAATTTGATCTCTGATTCTTCTGCCTTTTCTAACTCCTGCTTGAACATTTGAAAGTTCACAGTTCACTTACGGTTGAAGCCTGGCCTGGAGAATTTTGAGCATTACTTTGCTATCATGTAAGATGTGCAATTGTGCAATAGTTTGAACATTCTTTGGCATTGCCTTTCTTTAGATTTGGAATGAAAACTGACTTTTTCCAGCCCTGTGACCACTACTGAGTTTTCCAAATTTGCTGGCATATTGAGTGCAACACTTCCACAGCATCATCTTTAAGCATTTGAATTAGCTCAACTGTAATTCCATCGCCTCCACTCACTTTGTTTGTAGTGATGCTTCATAAGGCCCACTTGACTTTGCCTTCTAGGATGTCTGGCTCTAGGTAAGTGATCACAGCATCGTGGTTATCTGGGTCATGAAGAACTTTTTTGTATAGTTCTTCTGTGTATTCTTGCCATCTCTCTTAATTAGCTCCATACCATTTCTGTCCTTTACTCTGCCCATCTTTGCATGAAATGTTCCTTGGTATCACTAGTTTTCTTGAAGAGATCTCTAGTTTTTCCCATTGTATTGTTTTCCTTTATTTTTTGCATTGATCACTGAGGAAGGCTTTCTTATCTCTCTGTGCTTTTGTTTGGAACTCTGCATTCAAATATCTTTTCTTTTCTCCTTTGCTTTTAACATCTCTTCTTTTCTCGGCTGTTTCTAAAGCTTTTTCAGACAACCATTTTGCCTTTTGCACTTCTTTTTGGGGGGGATGGTCTTGATCACTGCCTCCTGTACAAATTCCCAGACCTCTGTGCATTGTTTTTCAGGCACTCTGTCTATCAGATCTAATTCCTTGAATATATTTGTCACTTCCACTGTATAATTGTAAGGAATTTGATTTAGGTCATACCTGAATGGCCTAGTGGTTTTCCCCACTTTTTTCAATCTAAGTCTGAATTTGGCAATAAGGAGTTCATGATCTGAGCCACAGTCAGCTCCTGGTCTTGTTTTTGCTGACTGTATAGAGCTTCTCCATCTTTGGCTGCAAAAAATATAATCGATCTGATTTCCGTGTTGACCATCTGGTGATGTCCATGTGTAGAGTCTTCTCTTGTGTTGTTGGAAGAGGGTGTTTGCTATGACAAATATGTTCTCTTGGCAAAACTCTGTTAACATTTGCCCTGCTTCATTTTGTTCTCCACGGTCAAATTTGCCTGTTACTCTAGGTATCTCTTGACTTCCTACTTTTGCATTCCAGTACCTTTTATGAAAATGACAAATCTTTGGGGGTGTTAGTTCTAGAAGGTCCTGTAGGTCTTCATAGAACCATTCAACTTCAACTTCTTCAGCATTATTGGTTTCAGCATAGACTTGGGTTACCGTGATATTGAATGGTTATACTTTGGTAATGAACAGAGATCATGCCAAAAAGGATAGAATGATCTTTGTTCAGATGGCCATAAATGATTAAATTTTGGAGGCAAGCCAAAAAAATTCCCTAATTGTGTCAGGCATCACAGTCAACCATAACCCATTATTATCATCTTTTGGACATTCCTTATTTTGAGCTCTTCAAGACCTTCCTTCAATGCTGCCCAGCACCCAAAAGATTCCTTTTTCTTCCTCAATACTTCCTTACATTGTTAGTTCACAGATACTCTTTATTATAAAATCTTAAATACTTCCATTTACACCCAAAATGAAGCTCAGACCCTTACTGTGCTCTACCCACACAAAACCTCCTGATCTTTTTTTTTATTCCTTAAATGCTTTAAATTCATTTTCACTTAAGGCTTATACACCTTTCCCCCTGCCTACAGTGCTCTATAATTGGAGTTTCATGTGTCTCTCTTCTTAATGTCATTACTGATTGAACACAAATATCTTCTTTTCAGTGAGCCTTTCTCACCCACTTAATCCAGAGCAAAGCAGTTCTGTTTTACCTCCTATTACTTTCACTCCTGTGCATAATCCTTTTATATTATTTGTTTACTTGTGGATTTTATGTCTCCTGTATTTTCTATCTTTCAAAAAGTTAGTCTTTTCGAAATAAACATTTATGTATTTATTTTTATTTTTTAAAAAGATATCCACTAATTCATACTTAATTCAGCCATTTTTCAAAAACCCAAGAGATGTCATGAAATATGAAGAATATTGAAAATACAGAAATAAATATTATGACAAAACCATACCCCTAAGAAGTTTCAACCTTATTAAAGAAGGAAATAAAAGCAGAGGATTATAAAACAAAGCAGGAAAATTGAGAGAAGTAGCCCCATAAGAGAGTCTCTACAACAGTACTTTAGAAACTTAGAAGATGAGTAGACAATGAAGAAAGCAATTTTGAGGCAGAACACTTTGGAGGATGAGAAGTCAAGGGAGGGATTGGAGGTAGGAGAGTAGAGGTAAGAATTTCCATGAAAAGGGGATTAATTAAAAGCTTCGGTGCAGACATTTTGCCTTTGTAGCACATTTTAAAATACAAGATACTTTTTTAGTAGCATGCATAAAGTGATTAAAAGTTTCATAAAAACATTTTATGAGAGAGTAACAAACAAAACTATCACCAAACACTATAACAACATCCCAAAATTGTCTATGAAGGTATCCACAGTTACCGCACTGTTGAACTGGTGGTCTTTCAATATTGTATTGCTCTTTGAATTGAACTGTTAATTACCCTGACCAAGCTTTCTTATATACTTATAATGCAGTTATTATTGATCCCAGGGGGCAAAGGTTCGTCTTAACTTGATTTGACATTATATTTCTTATCTCTTCCTTATAGCTAATCACATTCTCTTCTATCCCGCATTGCATGACCTCTGCTAAACAAGCCCAATCATAACAGTGCATATTTTTAGTTATACCAAAATAAATTTTTAAGTGGATCAAAATTTCACTGCATACATCTGAAAAATTGCTGCTCAGTGAATGAGAAACACTGTACTATATTTAATGCATGCTGAGAAGTTCAGTTCATCTGAAACCTTTCAGAAGCTGAATGGTTGAATCTCACCTAGAGTGTATATGAAGTGGAGTAGTAGAAGTTTGAATGAGAATAAAAAGGGATCAGATCGTAAAGTTTCTTGAATGCATGACAAATTAAATTCTTTCTACTAAGCAGTAGGAAATACAATCAAGCAAGGAGACAATCTACTCAAACTGTCCTTTAAGAAGATTAATCTATGAAGCTGAATATAATGTGTAAGCTAAGATTTCTCCATTTATTGGAGAAATCAAAGACAAGGTGTTGCATTACAATGTTGTCTTTGAGAGCAAGTACTATTAGCTTAAATAGAAGAGATGGCTGAAGGAATAAAATGGAAGGGTATGTCTATAAAAGCTACAACAAGCTAGATCCAACTCTGCATGGGATGCAGAAAATCTACAAAATATGCTCTATTTGGTAACATTTCCTTTGATAATGAAGTGAGAACTATCGTTTCATCATAATCACCCCAACATTTTAATTATATCTAAATTTTTTTTCCAGATTATAACCAAGTTTGAGGATATCAGTACATCATGTCTAAGAATATTTTTTCTATTACTCTTTAGAGTGAGTTACTACTTTCCTGTATCCTGGGGTGGGGGGGGGGTGGGTGATGTTAATCTTTGAGACTGCCCAGCTGTGATGGAATCCAGAGAACTAAAGCTAATAGCGTTGTTTCCTCTACTTAATGTGATTTAATGGTAATCAATGTCACTCACCAACTCATTAAAAAGCCTTCTTCACAGCTCATCAAAAACTAAAACCTGGGGGATTTGAACCTTTTAAGTCAATTAAAAGACAACAGTACCCAACATTTTTTTCCAAGTACAATTTAAAATGAGCATATAAAAGCATAGCTAAGTGAAAATATTTATTTTTGTATTTGAAAACTCTGCTTTAATTTCACATCAATTTTATAAAGAGGCTTAGTGCAAAAAAGAAAAATATGTAAATTGAAGGCTAATTTTCAAAGAAAGGGAACTCATGACTTAAACCAAGAAATTTAGAACAGTCATGTAACATTAACTCTCTGTCACAGAGGGGGGAGATTTCCCCCAAACCCGTCTTGAGTTCTTGTGACTGGACTAATAATACATTTGGCACAAGACAGGTTCTATGAAAGATATTGGACGCTTGGGGCTGGTGCACTGGGATGACCCAGAGGGATGGTACAGGGAGGGAGGAAGGAGGAGGGTTCAGGATGGGGAACACGTGTATACCTGTGGCGGATTCATGTTGATATATGGCAAAACCAATACAATATTGTAAAGTTAAAAAATAAAAAAATAAATAAAAAACTAAAAAAAAGGAAAAAAAAAGAAAAAGAAACATATTTTAATTCATATTCATGGAGGTCCCAAGAAATAGGCCATAAGAAATGGCCAAAGCAGGTAGCTTTTGTACCTTTTAGATAAAGAAACAATAAATTTGTGAGCATTTAACAGGAAAAAGAAACCTAGGTTTTAGGTGTCCAATTAATGAAGAATCTGAACAGAGTTTGCTTATCAGGTGGTAAATTAATTAAGTAACAAGGTTTTTTATAGAGGCTTCTAACACCCAATTCCCTATCGTTGGTAAGAAGTATGTCCTTCTGGGCTTTAAGGTGGTGCCTCAGATATAGGGATGCACATTTCACATGGGAGATTTAATTTCTCTTTTCAAGGAAGCATAAAGGAGAATTGTTGGAGAAGACTCTTGAGAGTTCCTTGGACTGCAGGGAGATCCAACCTGCAGTGATGGGGCCAGATGCCATGATCTTCCTTTTTTGAATATTGAGTTTTAAAGTTCATCCTAAAGGAAACTAGTCCTGAATATTCATTGGAAGGACTGATGCTGAAACTCCAATACTCTGGTCATCTAATACAAAGAACTGACCCATTAGAAAAGATTCTGATGTTGGGAAAGATTGAAGGCAGAAGGAGAAGGTGAAAACAGAGAATGAGCTGATTGGATGACATCACCAACTCAATGGACTTGAGTTTGAGTAAACTCTAGGAATTGGCACTGGACAGGGAGGCCTAGTGTGCTTCAGTCCATGGGGTCGCAAAGAGCAGACACGACTGACTGAAGTGAACTGAATTACTATGTCATTGAGGCATATTTGGGGGTGAACTTCCCTGGAACCCAATGCTCCCAAATTTTCCAAAACATCTCACTCTTAAGAGCATTCCCAGTTTGATCTAAAAAATGTTGTTCGGTCACTAAATTGTGTCTGACTCTTTGCAAACCCATGAACACCAGGCTTCCCTGTGTGAACTATCTCCCTGAGTTTGCTCAGACTCATGTCCATTGAATTAGTGATGCCATCCAATCTCATCCCCTGTCATCCCCTTCATCTACCCTCAGTCATTCCAGCATGAAGATCTTTTTCCAGTGACACAGCTCTGTGCATCAGGTGACCAAAGTATTGGAGCTTCAGCTTCACCATCAGTCCTTCCAATGAATATGCAGGGTTGATTTCTTTGAATATTGACTGGTTTGATCTCCTTGCTGTCTCCTTGCTCTCAAGTGTCTTCTTCAGCACCAGTTTGAAGGTATCAATTTTTTGGTGCTCAGCCATATTTATTCTCCAGCTCTCACATCTATACATGACTACTGGAAAAACCATAGCTTTGACTCTAGGGGATCTTTGTAGGCAAAGTAATATCTCTGTTTCTTAATATGCTGTCTAGGTTTGTCATTGTTTTTTTCCAACAAGCAAGTGTTTTTTAACTTCATAGCTGCAGTCATCATCCACTGTGATTTTGAAGCCCAGGAAAATAAAGTCTGTTCCCATTTCTGTTGTTTCCCCATCTATTTGCCATAAAGTGATGGGGCCAGATGCCACGATCTTCCTTTTTTGAATATTGAGTTTTAAGCTAGTTTTTTCCTCCTTTACTTTCACCTTTATCAAGAGGCAGTTTAATTCTTTTTTACTTTCTTCCATTAGGGTGGTGTCATCTGCATATCTGAGGTTATTAACATTTCTCCCTGCACTCTTGATTCCAGCTTGTGATTCATCCAGCCTGGCATTTCACATGATGTACTCTGCATACAAATTAAATAAGCAGTGTGACAATATACAGCTTTTATGTACTCCTTTCCCAGTTTTGAACTAGTCTGTTGTTCCATGTCTAGTTCTAACGGTTGCTTCTTAACTTGCATACCAGTTTCACAGGAGGCAGATAAGGTGGTTTGGTATTCCCATCTCTTTAAGAATTTTCCACAGTTTGTTGTGATCTACAAAGTCAAAGGCTTTAGCATAGACAATGAATCAGAAGTAGATTTTTTATTTGGAATTCCCTTGCTTTTTCTGTGATCCCACGGATGTTGGCAATTTGAGCTCTGATTCCTCTGACTTTTCTAAGTCCAGCTTGTACATCTGGAAGTTCTCAGTTCATGTACTGCTGAAGCCTAGCTTGAAAAATTTTGAGCATTACCTTACTAGCATACGAAATGAGCGCAATTGTAAAGTAGTTTGAGCATTCTTTGTCATTGCCTTTCTTTGGGATAGGAATGAAAACTTACCTCTTCCAGTCTTGTGGCCACTGAAAAGTTTTCCACATTTGCTGGCATATTGAGTGCAGTACTTTTACAGGATTGTCTTTTAGGATTTGAAATAGCTCAGCTGGAGTTTCATTACCTCCACTAGTTTTGTTTGTGGTAATGGTTCCTCAGGCCCGCTTGACTTCACACTCCAGGATGTCTGGCTCTTGTTGAATGACCACCCCATCATGGTTATTCAGGTCATTAAAACCTTTTTTATATAATTCTTCTCTGTATTCTTGTCACCTCTTCTTAATCTTTTCTGCTTCTGTTAGATCCTTGCCATTTCTTCAAAGTAGGGAGACAGAATTAAAAGAGCATGGTTATATAATTAAAAAGTTGATAATAACCTATAATTGGTAAAAACAAGTATAATACAACCTCCATCCCCAAATATAAATTAAATTTCCTGATCAATCCAGTCAAGTTACTTTTTTCATTGTTTTGGTTTTATTGCCTGTTTGGTCTCTGTAATCTACATTACCATACATCCATAATATTTTCTTGTAAATGTGGTCTTCAGTAGGGGAAGTATTTGTGAGATTTGTGGAAAAGTTAAATAAAATTTACTTTTTCTTACTCTATGAGTCTTTATGAACTTTTTTCCAGAGGGAAACAAATTTTCAGAGGGGTGAAATAAAGGGATTTGAAAGCTACATAACTCAGCTACTGTTTGTGTACCTGAAGGCTCTCCATTGCATTCCAGTTAGGAGAACTACTGGAGGTGAAATAGGAAGGTGATTTATTCCCTACATTGAAAGAGCATCTAGTCCTACAATAGATTCACTGGAGCAAATCTTCTTGTTTTATTTGTAGGGAAATTTAAATTTCCTGAATGCACAGTAAACTTTTCCTGTATCCCCAGCAAAACAAAACAAAAAGCAACAACAAAACAAGGTTTCCGAAATAGCAATTCAGTATTACAGGAAACTTTCACTTATAGGCTTTTCTTCTATTTCTAGCCAACAAAATTTTAAAGTAAGTATATAGAATATTATTCTTATAGTAATTGTGTTGATATAATTAAAAGTTAAAAACAAGTATTGAAATATTGCGTGCCTGTTGATTCAGTTCAGTCCTGTCTGACTCTTTGCGACCTTATCAACTGTAGCTCACCAGGCTCTTCTGTCCATGAGATTCTCTAGGCAAGAATACTGGAGTGGGTTTCCATGGCCTCCTCTAGGGGATCTTCTGGATCTAGGGACTGAACCCACATTTCTTAAGTCTCCTTCATTGGCAGGTGGGTTTTTCACCACTAGCACCACCTGAGAAGCCCAACTGGAACATTAACTTGCAATAATTCCATTCTTGGCAAATATAAACACATTTTTATTAAAGACCTTGAGTGGTAATATTCATCTCCCTCTTGCTACGTCTTAAGAGAGAACTAGTCTTTTAGTCTCGGAGAAGGCAATGGCACCCCATTCCAGTACTCTTGCCTGGAAAATCCCATGGATGGAGGAGCCTGGGTGGCTGCAGTCCATGGGGTCGCGAAGAGTCGGGCACGAATGAGCAACTTCACTTTCATTTTCCACTTTCATGCATTGGAGAAGGAAATGGCAACCCACTCCAGTATTCTTGCCTGGAGAATCCCAGGGACAGAGAAGCATGGTAGGAGGCCGTCTATGGGGTCGCACAGAGTCGGACATGACTGAAGCAACTTAGCAGCAGTCTTTTAGTCTAAACTATTTTTTTTTTGAAGAATGGGAAGACACTAAAATGTTTTTAAAGTTATCACTTTCTTATTTATGTTACAATAGAGATTGTATGGAAATCTTTTCTGATAGTTTGAAATTAAATACAGACTTCTGGAATACCTAGTTCAAATTTCATTTTTGTCTCCTCTGGTAATTAGGACAAAACCAATGGCTCTCCCACAGGTAAAAAAATACATATTTCTATTTGTAGAAGCATGTTCACAACTGGCATACTCTACAGAGCCAATTAGAGGAAATGTCTTTAGAAATCTATTTTAATTCCTGATAAACACTTCTGATTTGAGTAACAAGTTCAGTAGCTAAGAAAAAATTCACAGGCTCAGATAATGGAATTCATATTAATGTAATGCTAATATTCAAGCAAAATTGTGTTTTGTTATTATAGATAACTACATTAATTAAGGTTTGGAGAAGTAGCTATTGGATTTAAAATATAGTCAAGCAAGGTAACATTCTCTATGACAAGTGAAGACACACTTATCAGTGCCTCTGCTTTCATCATTTCATGTTGGATCACGCTCTCCACTGTAATTAATCTCATTATTCAACAACAAGTTGCCTCCATTGTATATGTCTCTGCACAAGAAGTGAGGGATGTGTCAAACAGAGGAAGAGAAAGAAAAATTAGATGTTACTTTCTCATGCATGACTAAGGTTGAGGAATTAAACTTTAAAAGTTTTTACCACTCCCGATTTTTCCAATGATGTACTTATTTTTGTTTCTTTTCAAGTTATTACCAGGAAAATGTAGTCTACTAAAATACAATCATTAAGTAACATTCGACTTTGTTTCTTATTTCTCTTTGTCAAAGCCTTATACATCTGTCAATCTCAGCACTTGGTTAGAATGAGATCACCACTTTTGCCACCTCAATAAATTCTATCATTGAGAGTAATAACACCAGCTGATAAGAATCTTACTAATCGCAAGTACAGATGCAATATTTTAGTAAGTGATGAAAGAGAGAAATAAAAGGACCTGAAAAATAGCTCTTCTGTGTAACAGGCAGTGTAAGTGATGATTTCATTGAGTCATGCCATCAACCAATTGAACTGAGTACTGATTTTCCTGGGTTGGGAAGATCCCCTGGAGAAGGGAAAGGCTACCCACTCCAGTATTCTGGCCTGGAGAATTCCATGGACTACCCATGGACTTGCAAAGAACTGGATACAACTGAGCAATGTTCACGTTCACGTTCTGACTTCCCTGGTGGCTCAGACAGTAAAGAATCTGCCTGTAATGCGGGATATCCAGATTCAATCCCTGGGTCGGGAAGGTCCCTGGAAAAGGAAACGGAAACCCACTCTAGTATTCTTACCTGGGAAACCCCATGGACACAGGAGCCTGCTGGGCTGCAGTCCACGGGATCACAAAGAGTCGGACATGACTGGGCAACTAACACTTTCACTGCTTTTGTCGAGATTTTACAGTTGAAGAAACTGAGGCTTAGAGAACATATCTTCTAAGATTCTGGATGTAGTGAATGTGTGCTACAAGCTTAAAACCTTTGCAATTTGATGACAGGACCCCACACTTTACTGAGTAAGATACATTGACTTGTACAGATTTATCACAAATAAACATACTCTTTCCATTAGCCCTTGACATATTGGAAAATGTCTTTAAAACTCACATTATGAGTGCACAATTCTTAGGAGAATCAATACTATGAACTGCTAAGTAAAAGGACTGCTACTCCTTAAACCCTCATTTCTCACTGAAAAAATAAATTTGTTTAAAAGACAACCTGTAAGTTTTTTATTAAGATTTTTTGGCTTTTGTTAGAGTTTTAGTTTGTTTTATTTTTTTTTTTTTACATGAACAAGCCAATTATTAGGCAAGGACACAAGTGAACAAGATTTATATGGTGAAAACTTTTTCCTGCAAAAGGTCATTATAGACAGAAAATGACAATAAAAAAACCTTTATAATTTATGAATTGGAGATACATTTTACAAAAGTGAAATTAGTTTGAGAAATTGTTAATAATGAAATTTTGATCTTTAAAAAAAATTGACATTTAATATGTTTCTGAAGAAATGTTCTTTCACAGAAAAGCACTTGACATAGATAAAATGATTTTACTGCAAAATAAAACCTATTTTTTATTATAATTTCATTTACTTTAGATGCAGCATTGGTGTTTATTTTTTAAGACAGTCTTTTAAGCCAACAAGGGCTTTGATACTAAAATGTATTCAATATAACATTTGTAGTGACTGTAAACCATTCATTTAATTAAACTTTAGCTCTAAAATATATGGAGCATTCTTTCACTTGTAAGTCATTAAATAATCAATTATTGATCATGTCTTAGACTTTATACTACACAATGTGGATGCAATGAAGTAAAAATTAAAATCTCATTAGTGGGTGTTATTGTTTTATAGAGTAGATAGTTAAACAATTATATAATATAGTAAAATTTCATGTAGGATATTATGAGAACATTCAAAGGAGGGGAGCTGATTCTGTTTGGTGTTTGTCCTGGGTTGCATGGTGCCCCTTACCTGCCCCCCAATTCACATTTATCTGGAAACTCAAAATTGTGATCTTACTTAGAGTTTCTGCAAATATCGTTAAGATGAGGTGATACTGGATAAGGATACACTCTAAACTTGAGGAGTTATGTCTTTATTACGAAGGGAGAAATTTGAATACAGGAAGAGAGCCTTTGAAGAAGGAGGTAGAAATTGGAGTGATGGTGTCCCAAGTAAAGGAATGTCTGGGGTCTGTAGAAACTGGAAGAGGCAAGAACTTCCTCCCTAGAGCTTTTGTAGAGAGCCTGGCCTTGATTACATCTTAGTTCCATACTTCTAGATTCCAGCACTGTGAGAGAATAAATTTCTCTTGTGTTAAGTCTCCTAATTTTAGGTAATTTTTGACAGTAGCTCTCAGAAACTAATACAGATCTTGGTAGCAGAAGCTGTATAGCTATACACAAACACCTGAAAATGTGAAAGCAGCTTGAGATTGGGTAATGGGTAGAAAGGCTGGGAAAAAAAATTTTTTTTTTTTTAGGCTGGAAAATTTTTGAGATGCGTGATTTAAAAACCTTTTAGATTGCCTTGAGGAGACAGTTTATAGAAATATGAATGTAAAGGCAAATCTGGTAAGAGATCAGAAAGAAATAAAAGAAATACTTTATTATCTTAACTAATCATATATATCATCATCAACAAAATCAGCAGATAGAAATATGAACATTAAAGGTGTTTCTAATAAGGTCTCATAAGGAAAGAAGAAACTCACTGGACCTTAGATGACAAGTGATCTTTGATATAGGGGCAGAAAACTTGACTGAATTGAGTTATAGTATTGTGTGGCAAGTATAACTTGTAAGCTATGAACTTCAATATTTAGCAAAAGAGATTCTCACCAGTCTCTGAAATGGGTAGCTTGTTTCTTCTTTGAGTTTATAGCAAAATCCAAAAAGAAAAAGAGAAACTGAGGAAGGAATCATTAAGCAAAAATGAACCAGTCCTTGATATTTTGGAAAAATTTCACCTTATCCAAATAGAATGCTATGGAGACATGTTCATGACTGTGGCTTTAATAACTTTGCTGAGGAGATTATATGTGTGACATATGGATACAATCATCCAACTCAAAAGAAGCCAGGAATAGAGATTGATTATGTGCTATAGAATCTGTAGAGAAGCTTCTTGTAGAATGGTATGGATTGCCTCAATATACATAGAAAACTGATAAGATATTTGAGAAGGTTTTATCAGCAGAGGCACTGTCAGCTTGAACTGAATGGGGGCAGAGACAGCATGAAATGAAGGAAGGTTGTTGGTCTATAGGCAAGAAATAAGTTGAGAAAATTGCCCAGGTACAAATACGTACTACTCTTCAAGAAAAAGAAAAATTACTTTGAGGAAAGAGGAAGAATCTAGGATTAGTGACCCAGAAGCATAAGATAATGGACTTAGTTCTATAGGCCCAGAGGATGAATTGTTGAGACCCCCTTGTACCCAGAAGACAGACTCTCCAGGAATCCAAGGGAGACAGAACGAGAGAATCATTCTCAAACTGTGTAACCTAATGAAATTTACCTTGCTGGATTCTATATTCTTTATATCAGTAATTCCTTCATTTGTTTAAGTTCTCTCATTGAAATATAAATGTCTCTCTTCTGCCTGTCCCACAACTTGTACTTTAGAATCAGATAGTATTTCCAGTTTCACAGGTCCAAAGCTGGTATTAAATTCTGCTCCAAGATTGATCATAAACAGAACCTCACCTGTAGATAATTTAGACTATCACTGATTTTTCTTAAAATATCTGTTACTTAGATGATGACATTTGAAACTTAAATTTGATATGTATGTGAGATTTTGGTATAGAGTTAAAGCTCAAAGAGATTAAGACTCTGGGGATTTTGGAACTGAATGAACATATCTTGCATGTAGGATGGATGTGAATTTTGGTGGCCATGGGGTGGACTCTACCGGGTTGAATAGCATGTCCTGAAAATTCATGTACACCCAGATACTCAGAATATGACTTTATTTGCAGTTCAGTTCAGTCACTCAGTCATGTCTGACTCTTTGAGACCCCATGGACTGCAGCACACCAGGCCTCCCTGACCATCACCAATTCCTGGAGTTTACTCAAACTCATGTCCATTGAGTCAGTGATGCAATCCAGTCATCTCATCCTCTGTTGTCCCATTCTCCTCCTGCCCTCAATATTTCTCAGCATCAGGGTCTTTTCAAATGAGTCATTTCTTTGCATCAGGTGGCCAAAGTATTGGAGTTTCAGCTTCAAAATCAGTCCTTCCAATGAATATTCAGGACTGATTTCCTTTAGGATGGACTGGTTGGATCTCCTTGTAGCCCAAGGGACTGTCAAGAGTCTTCTCCAACACCAAAGTTCAAAAGCACCAATTATTTGCAATTAGTTAAGATAAAGTCTTCCCTGGTACCTTAGCTGGTAAAGAATCTGCCTGCAATGCAGAAGACCCCTGTTGATTCCTGGATCAGGAAGATTCCCTGGAGAAGGGACAGGCTACCCACTCTCATATTCTTGGGCTTCCCTGGTGACTCAGCTAGTAAACAATCCACCTGCAATGTGGGAGACCTGGGTTTGATCCCTGGGATGGGAAGATTCCCTGGAGAAGGAAATGGCTACCCACTCCAGTATTCTGGCCCAGAGAATTCCATGGGCTGTATAATCCACGGTGTCACAAAGAGACATGACTGAGTGACTTTCACTTCTCAAGATAAAGTCAAATTGGTTAAACTGACTGTAACTTCAGTATGACTCTGTTCCTTTAAGAAGAAAATGTGTATACAGAGACATAGACACACACAGGGAGAAGATAGCCATGTGAAGACAGAGGTTGAAATTGGAGTTCTTCTGCCCAAAGCTAAGGAGTGCCTGAGACCACCAGAACCTGCAAGAAGCAAAGAGGGAGTTTTTAAAACTTTTGCAAAGGACAGGTCCCAGTCAACACCTTCACTTCAGACATATAGATTCGAAAACTGTGAGAGAATAAACCTCTGCTGTTGTAAGCCACCAAGTTTGTGATAGTTGGTTATAATAATCTAAGCAAACTAATACCGTGTAGAACAGATCAGGGGAGGCTTCACAGAGGAATGTTTCAATTGGTTTTCAAAGAATAAATATGTTTTTTTTATAAGCAGAAAATAGTAAGATGTTAAGATAAATGGATGCTAAAATCTTTAAAAAAAAGAAAGAAAAAAGAGAGAAGTTTAATTTCTAAAACAAATTGTTGCTTTAGGAGTTTCACAAGAATAATATGAAAATAACAACAGACTGGTTCCAAATAGGAAAAGGAGTTCGTCAAGGCTGTATATTGTCACCCTGCTTATTTAACTTATATGCAGAGTACATCATGAGAAACGCTGGACTGGAAGGAGCACAAGCTGGAATCAAGATTGCCGGGAGAAATATCAATAACCTCAGATATGCAGATGACACCACCCTTATGGCAGAAAGTGAAGAGGAACTAAAAAGCCCCTTGATGAAAGTGAAAGTGGAGAGTGAAAAAGTTGGCTTAAAGCTCAACATTCAGAAAAAAAAAAAAGATCATGGAATCTGGTCCCATCACTTCATGGGAAATAGATGGGGAAACAGTGGGAACAGTGTCAGACTTTATTTTTTTGGGCTCCAAAACCACTGCAGATGGTGACTGCAGCCATGAAATTAAAAGACGCTTACTCCTTGGAAGGAAAGTTATGACCAACCTAGATAGCATATTCAAAAGCAGAGACATTACTTTGCCAACAAAGGTTCGTCTAGTCAAGGCTATAGTTTTTCCTGTGGTCAAGGATGGATGTGAGAGTTGGACTGTGAAGAAAGCTGAGCCCCGAAGAATTGATGCTTTTGAACTGTGGTGTTGGAGAAGACTCTTGAGAGTCCCTTGGACTGCAAGGAGCTCCAACCAGTCCATTCTGAAGGAGATCAGCCCTGGGATTTCTTTGGAAGGAATGATGCTAAAGCTGAAACTCCAGTACTTTGGCCACCTCATGCGAAGAGTTGACTCATTGGAAAAGACTCTGATGCTGGGAGGGATTGGGGGCAGGAGGAGAAGGGGACGAAAGAGCATGAGATGGCTGGATGGCATCACTGACTCAATGGATGTGAGTCTGAGTGAACTCTGGAAGTTGGTGATGGACAGGGAGG
>NW_011494625.1:6487807-6488182 GCF_000754665.1 Bison bison bison
TCCCACCCTCTCCCTCTCCCACAGAGTCCATAAGACTGTTCTATACATCACTGTCTCTTTTGCTGTCTCGTACACAGGGTTATTGTTACCATCTTCCTAAATTCCATATATGTGCATTAGTATACTGTATTGGTGTTTTTCCTTCTGGCTTACTTCACTCTGTATAATAGGCTCCAGTTTCATCCACCTCATTAGAACTGATTCAAATGTATTCTTTTTAATGGCTGAGTAATACTCCATTGTGTATATGTACCACAGCTTTCTACCCATTCATCTGCTGATGGACATCTAGGTTGCTTCCATGTCCTGGCTATTATAAACAGTGCTGCGATGAACAGTTGGGGTACACGCGTCTCTTTCCCTTCTGGTTTCCTC
>NW_011494625.1:6488282-6490760 GCF_000754665.1 Bison bison bison
CTCTTGAGAGTCCCTTGGACTGCAAGGAGCTCCAACCAGTCCATTCTGAAGGAGATCAGCCCTGGGATTTCTTTGGAAGGAATGATGCT
The DNA here is from genome assembly GCF_000754665.1 of Bison bison bison. Taxonomy (NCBI): domain Eukaryota; kingdom Metazoa; phylum Chordata; class Mammalia; order Artiodactyla; family Bovidae; genus Bison; species Bison bison. The sequence continues at coordinate 6,488,372 of NW_011494625.1, forward strand.
AAAGCTGAAACTCCAGTACTTTGGCCACCTCATGCGAAGAGTTGACTCATTGGAAAAGACTCTGATGCTGGGAGGGATTGGGGGCAGGAGGAGAAGGGGACGAAAGAGCATGAGATGGCTGGATGGCATCACTGACTCAATGGATGTGAGTCTGAGTGAACTCTGGAAGTTGGTGATGGACAGGGAGGCCTGGCGTGCTGCGATTCATGGGGTCGCAAAGAATCGGACATGACTGAGTGACTGAACTGCACTGAACTGAATAACATGTCAGGTTTATAAAACTGAATACCATTGAGGCAAATTTGTCATGAAACACCCAGATATATGGCCTTTGTTATGTTTGAAACTTTAAGAAACTGCCAAACTGTTTTCCAAGGTGGTTCAGTTCAGTTCAGTCTCTCAGTCATGTCCAACTCATTGCAACCCCATGGACTGTAGCCTGCCAGGCTGCACTGTCCACCACCAATACTTGGAACCTGTTCAAACTCATGTACATTGAGTCGGTGATGCTATCCAACCATCTCATCCTCTGTTGTCCCCTTCTTCTCCGGCCTTCAATCTTTCCCAGCATAAGGGTCTTTTCAAATGAGTTGGTTCTTTGCCTCAGGTGGCCAAAGTATTGGAGCTTTGGCTTCATCTTCAGTTATTCCAGTGAATATTCAGGACTGATTTCCTTTAGGATGGACTGGTTGGATCTCCGTGCTGCCCAAGGGCCTTTCAAGAGTCTTCTCTAACACCTCAGTTCAAAAGCATCAGTTCTTTGGTGCTCAGCTTTCTTTATGGTCCAACTCTCACATTCATATGTGACTACTGGAAACACCATAGCTTTGACTATATGGACCTTTGTTGGCAAAATAATGTCTCTGCTTTTTAATATGCTGTCTAGGTTGGTCAAAGTTTTTCTCCCAAGGAGAAAGTATCTTCTAATTTCATGGTTGCTGTCACCATCTGCAGTAATTTTAGAGTCCAAGAAAATAAAGTCTGTCACTGTTTCCATTGTTTCCCCATCCATTTGCTATAAAGTGATGGGACCAGATGGCATGATCTTCCTTTTTTGAATGTTGGGTCTTAAGTCAGCCTTTTCATTCTCCTCTTTCAATTTCATCTAGAGTCTCTTTAGTTCTTCTTTGCTTTCTGCTATAAGGGTGGTGTCTTCTACATATCTGAAGTTATTGATATTTCTTCCGGCAATCTTGATTCCAGCTTGTACTTCATCCAGCTCAGCATTTCTCATGCCGTATTCTATGTATAAGTTAAATAAGCAGCATGACAATATACAGCCTTGACATACTCCTTTCCCAGTTTGGATCAGTCTGTTATTCCATGTCCGGTTTTAACTGTTGCTTCTTGACCTGCATACAGATTTCTCAGGAGGCAGGTAGGATGCTCTGGTATTCTTATCTTTTTAAGAATTTTCCACAGGTTGTGATCCACACAGTCAAAGACTTTGGCATAGTCAATAAAGCAGAAGTAGATGTTTTTCTGAAATTCTCTTGCTTTTTCAACAGATGTTGAAGCCTCGCTTAGAGTAATTTAGCATTACTTTGCTAGTGTGTGAGATGAGTGCAATTGTGTGGTAGTTTGAACATTCTTTGGCATTGTCTTTCTTTGGGATTGGAATGAAAGCTGACCTTTTCCAGTCCTGTTGCCACTGTGGAGTTTTGGTGATATAATTTAATATCCCCATCTTCATTACGTGGTGTTGTTCAGCTGATCAACTGTATCTGACTCTTTGCTATCCTACGGACTGCAGCACACCAGTCTTCCATTTCCTACACTATCTTCCTGAGTTTGCTCAAACTCATGTACACTGAATCAATGATGCCACGCAGACATCTCATCCTCTGTACCCTGCCTTCTCCTCCAGCCTTCAATCTTTCCCTCAATATGCAGTAAGTTCCAGTTTTTCCACATTCTTGACAATTCAAGGTATGGATAGTCTTTTTAATGTTAGCCATGTTAGTGAAGGAATAGTGGTATTTTATTGTGATATTAATTTGCTTTTCCCTATGACTAATGATGTAAATGTATTTTTTATCTTTGCTATTTAAAAACAAAATAAAGTAAGTTGAATTCAAAGATAAGGTTCTGACCTCATTAGAAATAAAGGGAGATAAATCCATCTTTTTAAGATCAATGAATTCCTGTATTTTTCGTTTGAATCCCTCTTCTCTTGATCTAAACAGTCTCTAGATTTTAGCAAAATTGAAAAAAAAAAAAAACAGTAAAGTGATGAGTTAATATTTTTACAACTGTTTTACACTTGAAGACTTGTCATTTGTACTCACTGAAGGCTCCTATATGTAATTTTTCTTTTTTTTTTTTTTTATACTTCTTTATTAAGGTGGATACACATTCTCATATTAACAATTCTTGTGAACAAAAGCAA
>NW_011494625.1:6491055-6503691 GCF_000754665.1 Bison bison bison
AGCAACTTCATCAAATATAAATGTTTCAAAAGTAAAAGGCAATCTTAATTTTTTTTATCCTATGAATAGGGTCTGCAAAAATAGGTAAATTATTTTACTGTACTTGCAGGAGATTAGGTCTCAGCCTGCACGGAAGGAGCAAAGCAACAAAAGACAACAAACAAATACTACTAGGAGTAATGCCCATACATATCAAACTATCTAGGTAAACCATGTTTTACTTATGTAGCAAATCTATTAAATAACCAGCATATGGAAGCTTATACCTCATGCGAGAGAATTACCAAATTAACTATACATCTATTAGAAGTCTCTAAACCCCACTCCCCAAACAATTTTAGTACACCTACCAAGTACTGTAGGTCATTTAAAAAAACAGAAATAAAACATACATCAGCCTTTGTAATTAAGCATTTTTCATAACATATAAACAGTGTTCAGATATAAACTGTTAACTAAATATTTTTTCTAAATATGATTTATGTAATCAAGACTTTCTTAAACAAAGACACATCTTAGGAATATGATCTGTACAAACTTACAGTAGTGTAAGACTGTTCTATACATCAATGTCTCTTTTGCTATCTCGTATACAGGGTTATCGTTACCATCTTTCTAAATTCCATATACATGCGTTAGTATACTGTATTTATGTTTTTCCTTCTGGCTTACTTCACTCTGTATAATAGTCTCCAGTTTCATCCACCTCATTAGAACTGATTCAAATGTATTCTTTTTAATGGCTGAGTAATACTCCATTGTGTATATGTACCACAGCTTTCTTATCCATTCATCTGCTGATGGACATCTAGGTTGCTTCCATGTCCTGGCTATTATAAACAGTGCTGCGATGAACATTGGGGTACACGTATCTCTTTCCCTTCTGGTTTCCTCAGTGTGTATGCCCAGCAGTGGGATTGCTGGATCATAAGACAGTTCTATTTCCAGTTTTTTAAGGAATCTCCACACTGTTCTCCATAGTGGCTGTACTAGTTTGCATTCCCACCAACAGTGTAAGAGGGTTCCCTTTTCTCCACACCCTCTCCAGCATTTATTATTTGTAGAATTTTGGATCGCAGCCATTCTGACTGGTGTGAAATGGTACCTCATAGTGGTTTTGATTTGCATTTCTCTGATAAAGAGTGATGTTGAACATCTTTTCAAGTGTTTGTTAGCCATCTGTATGTCTTCTTTGGAGAAATGTCTATTTAGATCTTTGGCCCGTTTTTTGATTGGGTCATTTATTTTTCTGGAGTTGAGCTGTAGGAGTTGCTTGTATATTTTTGAGATTAGTTGTTTGTCGGTTGCTTCATTTGCTATTATTTTCTCCCATTCTGAAGGCTGTCTTTTCACCTTGCTAATAGTTTCCTTTGATGTGCAGAAGCTTTTAAGTTTAATTAGGTCCCATTTGTTTATTTTTGCTTTTATTTCCAATATTCTGGGAGGTGGGTCATAGAGGATCCTGCTGTGATGTATGTCAGAGAGTGTTTTACCTATGTTCTCCTCTAGCAGGTCCTTCCTGCTAGGTTATATTTTGGATTACATCTTGATTACATGCTGAATTTAGATTATATCAAGAAGTAGGGAAGTTATTCTCAAGTATTTTGGTGATGCAGCTTTTCCAGGTTTAGACAATGCTACAGCCCCCCACTGCTCTGAATGAACATACTGTGGTCCCTAGCATGCATTTGAATAGAATGATTAAGTGATATGACCTTGATTTTTTAAAATTCCATCTATTGCATTTTCTATAACTTTGATTGACTGATACACAAGGGTCTTAAGTTCTATCACTTTTTGACTAAGTATGGAAATACTGATGAAGGCGCCCTGGTTTCAGATTCCATCTCTACCACATACTAGATGTGTGACTTTGGCTAAGTTGCATAACTCCTTTATGCCTTGGTGTCCTCATTCATAAAAGTGAAAATAATTAAGCATGCTAAAAAATAATATATGTAAGTCACTTAGAATATGTAATAGGTACTAAGGACATGGTATTATGCGTCTTTTTTACATAAAATATAGTCAGTGATTTCACTTTCTGGATACTTGTGTAGAATTTTAAAAAAGTACATGGTCTGTTTCCAATAGGTGAAACATATCTTTTCTTTACTCTGCCATTTCCATTGCAAGAATAATAATAAATAATAAAAAGTTTCTCAGCTTATATTTTTGTGGCAGGTTACTGAAAATCTTATCCATATGAAGAAATAGGGATGCACAATGATCTATATTGTCTTTGATTGTAAATGCAATTCAGCCTATAATAAGACAAATATTGGTAGATTTTTTATTAGACTTTTAACATTATTTTAGTTCAGCCATAAGGGGCCAAGTGTCAATTCCAAAGTATTTCCTGGAATGTCAGCTCATTCAAAATACTTGATGTTCTCCCCACTTTTTCAATTTATGTATATGGACATTAGAGATGAAATAAATGAAAAAATGAATCAACTTTCTTGATTGCTAAATGAGTTGTAGCTTTGTGTTTCTTAATTTCCATACACTTAAAAGATCAGGTGTAATAGTATGTGACTCGGATGGTAAAGAATCTGCCTGCAATGCAGGAGACCTGGGTTTAATCCCTGGGTCTGGAAGATCCCCTGGAGAAGGGCATGGCAACCCACTCCAGTATTCTTGCCTGGAGAATCCCATGGACGGAGAGCCTAGCAGGCTACATCCATAGGATCACACAGAGTCAGACACAAATAAAGTGACTTAGCAAGGCTAGCACAACACTATGTGTGAAAGGATGAATACACACTAAAATGATCCATGGTTAATTAAAAGTAAAAGGGACGAGAAATTTTAATTTTTACTTTTTTACTGCTTATCTTTTAATTAAGTGGTTGGTCAAATGCTTTTTGATGCCAGTTGAGGAAGGAATTGAAAGACAGAATGAACTTTACTTGAAGAAAAACATTTCAGATGGAAATACCTCATATTGTTTCCCTGCAGGTAATTTTTACTTACAAAGAGCTCTGTAAAAATGTATTTTTCCAATTTTAATTATATGACCATTAAGAAGAATGGTTTTCTTTTGCAGGCAGCTAAGAGAATTTCCAGTGGTTTAATGTGCTTGGAGAACCCAAAACAAGTTATTATTTTATTTTTAATTCAAACTTGGCTTAGATTTGTTCCTTTAGGAGACATATTAGAAGACATTTGGTTTTGAAAAAATAATAAGAGTAACAATATTAAGGGTTTATGTTATCCACTAATTGTTTTTTCTCCCATCCCCTAATGGTTGAAGAGGCCTCTTGGTGAATTTTGCAAATGTTTGCAGGTGCTGAATGTGTCTAAGTTGCACCTGCAGATTTACATGATTGTGCTTCCATAAGCTTCATGCTGCACAGTATATGGTGAATGCAGTAAAAACAGATGGACCTAGGGACAGCTGGAGTCTGTGAAGAAAAATGAAAATAACAAAGCAACAGCAAAAAAAAAAAATCAGCAAATATATCAGTGTAGTTCTCATCTTCCATTGGATTAAGGAATGCAGTAGGTATTTTTCAGCATAGAATCAGCAGCAGTTGAATTATAACTAGGAGAGTAATTGTGCAGACTCCTCGAATCAATAATTCAACTGAAGTAACCTGGAATACTGATGTACAATTTTAGGTGCCTCTATGATAAACTGGGCACACATCTCCCAGGGCCAAGACAGTCGCCACCATCGGTCTTGCCTTCTCTAAATTCATTATCTGTTTTGTATGTTCATCAAGTTCTATAGATTCTTCCTTCAACTTGATCCTCTAATTACAGAAATTTCCCATTTCCATAGCCAGCAATTAGCCTCCTCATATTTAAAACCTGAATTATTGCAAAGATGTCCTGCCACTAGCAAGACAAGATGGTATAATGGAAACCATACATATTTTAAAGATATAGTCCTGATTGTGACTGTGATTTATTTGTTTAAGCCCTCCAAACCCTATGTTGTTGTTTATTTGCTGTGTTATGTCCTACTCTCTGTGACCTCATGGATTGTAGCCTGCCTTTCTCCTCTCTTCATGGGATTTTCCAGGCAAGAATACTGAAGTTGATTCCATTTCCTTCACCAGGGGACCTTCTTGACCCAGTGACTGAACTCACATCTCCTGCATTGGCAGTCAGACTCTTTATGGCTGAGCCACCAGGGAAGCACTCAAACTTTTAGTTCAGTTCAGTTCAGTCACTCGGTCATCTCAGTGTCCAACTCGTTGTGACCCAATGGACTGCAGCACGCCAGGCTTCCCTGTCTGTCACCAACTCCCGGAGTCCACCAAAACTCAAATCCACTGAGTTGGTGATGCCATCCAACCATCTCATCCTCTGTTGTCCCCTTTTTCTCCTGCCCTCAGTCTTCCCAGCATGAGGGTCTTTTCAAATGAGTAGGCTGTTAGCATCAGGTGGCCAAAGTATTGGAGTTTCAGCTTCAACACCAGTCCTTCCAGTGAACACTCAGGATTGATCTCCTTTAGGATGGACTGGTTGGATCTCCTTGCAGTGCAAGGGATTCTCAAGAGTCTTCTCCAACACCACAATTCAAAAGCATCAATTCTTCTGAGTTCAGCTTTCTTTATAGTCCAACTTTCACACCTATACATGACTACTGGAAAAACTATAGCCTTGACTAGGTGGACCTTCGTTGACAAAGCACTGTCTCTGCTTTTTAATATGCTATCTAGGTTGGTCATAACTTTCCTTCCAAGGAGCAAGAATCTTTTAATTTCATGGCTGCAGTCACATCTGCAGTGATTTTGGAGCCTAAAAAAAATAAAGTTTGACACTGTTTTCACTGTTTCCTTATCTATTTGCCATAAAGTAATGGGACCGAATGCCATGATCTTAGTTTTCTTAATGCTATGCTAAGTCACTTCAGTCGTGTCCGACTCTGTGCGAACCCATAGACGGCAGCCCACCAGGCTCCCCTGTCCCTGGGATTCTCCAGGCAAGAACACTGGAGTGGGTTGCCATTTCCTTCTCCAATGCATGAAAGTGAAAAGTGAAAGTGAAGTCGCTCAGTCGTGTCCAATTCTTAGCGACCCCATGGATTGCAGCCTACCAGGCTCCTCCGTCCATGGGATTTTCCAAGCAAGAGTACTGGAGTGGGGTGCCATGTTGGGCTTTAAGCCAACTTTTTTACTTTAGGGGGCTAATATAAAATATAAGGCCTAGAATTACTTTCTAGAACTGTGTACGAAACAAAGGAATAAGACAAATGAAGTTTGTTCAAGTTGCACAGTTAGGAATATAATAAACCAAGTTTTTTTAAAAGAAAGTTTATGCTAACAAATGCAATACAGTCCTATTATACTATGAAGATTCCTTCCTGTTTCTGACTCAAGGCGAAGGTTGATTTCACAAAAAATATTCTGTATCTCAGACACATGAAAAGATGCCAAAATTAAGAAACACACATGAAAAGATGTTTAGGGAAATAGAAATCAAAAATATCTCACCCCTGTCAGATTGGCTATTATAAAAAAAAGGTAACAAGTATAAAGTGTTGGTGAGGATGTGGAGAAAAGGGAACGCTCATGCACTGCTGGTTGGATGGTAAATTGGTGCATCTAAAACGGTATAGAGGTTCCTCAAAAAATTAAAACCAAAATTGCTCTGTGGTCCAGCAATCCACTTTGGGTATTTATCTAAAGAAAACAAGACAGTAATTTGAAAAGGGTGGTAGCTAGAGGGGAGGGTCATAAAGGTACAAAAGAAATGAAGGGGATTAAAAGGTACAGACCTTCAGTTTATAAACCCTGTGTGCTTAACGCTCAGTCATGTCCGACTCTTTGCAACCCCATGGATTGTAGCCGGCCAGGCTCCTCTGCCATGGGGATTCTCCAGGCAAGAATACTGGAATAGGTTGCCTTGCCCTCGTCCAGGGGATCTTCCCAACCAAGGAATCAAACCCAGGTCTCCCACACTGCAGGCAGATTCTTTACCAGCTGAGCCACCAGGGAAGCCCAAGAATACTGGAGTGGTAGCCTACCCCTTCTCAAGGGGATCTTCCCGACTCAGGAATCGAACTAGGGTCTCCTGCATTGCAGGCAGATTCTTTACCATCTGAGCTACCATAGAAGCCCTTATAAGCCATAGGAATATAACATACAGCATAAGGAACATAGTCAATAATATTATAATAACTTTATATATATGATTACTGAGTTTATCATGGAGATCATTGCATAGTATTGCAAATGTCACATTATTATGTAGTACACCTGAAATTAATATGTGTCAACACACACACACACACACACACACACACACACATATATATATAGTCTACATCTTTTTTTCCATTGAGGTTTAAAAAAGACAAATATATTAAATTTTAATTAGAGATATAACAATGAATATTTTAGTTATCTTCTACTGCCTCTCCAAATCCATTCCTCATTATTCCATAAACTTCCACCTATCCTGAAATAGGAGCAGTGAAAGTGTCAAGACTAATTAGAAGGCTATTGTTATGATTTGGACAACAAATAATGATTGCTTGAACTATAAATAGATATGCTGAACTATGGTCAAATTCTATATATTTAAACAGTGAAATAATAACCCATTGATGAACATTACTGAGGAAAAAGAGGACTACTTTAGGTTAATAAAAGGGTCAATTCATCAAGAGAACACAGCAGTCCTAAATGTGCATAAACCTAGAAACATTGCTTCAAAATATATGAAAATATCAAACACTGATATTGCTTGAAAGAAGACATAGAAAATACACAATTACAGTACAGAATCTCATCACTCCTCTCTCAGTAATTGAAAGATCAAGTTGATGAAAAATCAATAATCTTATAACACACTTGAAAAATATCAGCAGAAACACTTCAGCTGCTCATGAGAGAATGCATGGTCTCCTCTAGTGCACATGGAATACTTGCCAAAATAAATCATATCCTGTGGGATAATAGTCAGTCTTAATACATTTAAAAGAATTAAAACCATGGAAATTGTGTTCTCCAACCACAATAAATCAAAGTGTAAATCAACAGCAGAAAGATGACTGGCAAAATTGAAATACATTTTAAAATTAAACATCATCTTTTAAAATTAGATATATTTTGGAGAAAAAAAATCATAAAAATTTAGAAAATGTTTTGAACTAAATGAAAATGAAGCCACATCCTGTGAAACTTGTGATATTTAGCTAAAGCATGGCTTAAGAGAAATTTACAGTAGTGTTGATATTAAAATCCAAAATCACTGCAGAAGGTGACTGCAGCCATGAAATTCAAAGACGCTTACTCCTTGGAAGGAAAGTTATGACCAACCTAGACAGCATATTCAAAAGCGGAGGCATTACTTTGCCAACAAAGGTTCGTCTAGTCAAGTGTATGGTTTTTCCTGTGGTCATGTATGGATGTGAGAGTTGGACTGTGAAGAAGGCTGAGCGCTGAAGAATTGATGCTTTTGAACTGTGGTGTTGGAGAAGACTCTTGAGAGTCCCTTGGACTGCAAGGAGATCCTATCAGTCCATTCTGAAGGAGATCAGCCCTGGGATTTCTTTGGAAGGAATGATGCTAAAGCTGAAACTCCAGTACTTTGGCCACCTCACGCAAAGAGTTGACTCATTGGAAAAGACTCTGATGCTGGGAGGGATTGGGGGCAAGAGGAGAAGGGGACAACAGAGGATGAGATGGCTGAATGGCATCACTGACTTGATGGACGTGAGTTTGAGTGAACTCTGGAAGTTGGTGATGGACAGGGAGGCCTGGCGTGCTGTGATTCATGGGGTTGCAAAGCATCGGACACGACTATGCGACTGAACTGAACTGAACTGAACTGGTGTTAAGAAAAAAGAATACAAATTAATTATATAAGCTTCTACCTTAGGAAACTAGAAAAATGAGCAAATTAAATTCAAAGTGAGCAGTGGAAAGAATATATTAAAGATAAGAATAGGTACTAATGAAAGTAAAACAAAAAAACAAAGAAATTAATGGAATAATTGGGATGGCAAATGTAATTGATTAAAAGGGGACATGAGAGTGATTAAAATATTGTTATATGTTACATACCTTTGTCAAAAACTAAACAGACTGTATCCTAAAAAAATGTATCATAAACTAAACATATCCTAAAATAAATTTAAACTATATCTTGCATTTTATTTGTCAAAAAGTGTACTTTAAAAATTATTTACATTATGCCAAATATAAGGCTTTTGTTGTTAATATGTATTTTAAACAGCCTCACATTCAATGACTGGACTTTTTACTTTCCTGGAATATTTTTAGTAAGCTTCTTATTGGAGAATAGTTTTAGAAACATAGAAAAGTTGCAAAGAGAGTTTCTGTACATCTCACAGGTTGTTTAGCCTATTGTTACTATCTTACATTGGTATGGTACATTTGTCACAACTAATGAACTGATGTTGATACATTATCATTATACAAACTTGCATACTTTACTCATATTTCATTAGTTTTTTAACTAATGCCCTTTCCTGTTCTAGAATGCAGGATGCCACAGTGCATTAGCTGTCACATTTGCTTAGACTCCTCTTGGCCATGGTGTTCCTCAGACCTTGCTTTTGAGTTTTGAGGAGTGCTGGTCAGTATTTTGTAGCATGTCCCTCAATTGAGATGTCTCTGATGTTTTCCTTTTGTCTGGGGTTATGTATTCTTTGGAAGAAAACTATAGAGGTAAAGTCCCATTCTTATTGCACTATATCAAGGGTATATACTATCAATACGATTTATCCTGTTGATGTTGACACTTATCATCTGGCTGAGGGAATATTTCTCATGTCTCTCCATTGTAGAGTCATTGTTTTTCCTGTCTTTCCAGACTGTACTCTTTGTAAGAAAATCACTATGAGTAGCATATTTCAAAGAGTGTGGAATTACACTCATATGCTCAAAATCCTTGGGGAAAGACTAACTATATAGATAAATGTTTTGAAATTATTTTCAACAAGAAATCTGTCTTGTCAGCCACCATGCTGTAATCTGAATATTTGTGTCTCCTCAAAATTCATATGTTGAAATCTTAATGCTCAATATGGTGGATAGAAGGTGGTACCTTTAGGAAGTGCTTAGGCCATGAGAGTGGAGCCCTTGCTAATGGGATTTGTGTCTTATTAAAGAAACCACACAGTGCTGTCTAGCCTCTTCTGCTGTGTGAGGACACAGTGAAAAGATATATCAGTTCAGTCACTCTGTCGTGTCCGACTCTTTATGACCCCATGGACTGCAGCATGCCAGGCTTCCCTGTCCATCACCAACTCCCAAAGCTTGCTCACACTCATGTCCATTGTGTTGGGGATGCCATCCAATCATCTCATCCTCTGTCGTCCGCTTTTCCCATCTTCAATCTTCCCCAGCACTGGGGTCTTTTCCAATGAGTCAGTTCTTCACATCAGGTGTCCAAAGTATTGGAATTTCAGCTTCAGCCTCAGTCCTTCCAATGAACATTCAGACTGAAAAGATATATAGATATCTGTAAAGCACGAAGTCCTAACAGTGATTCTGCTGGCATCTTCATCCTGGACTTACCAGCCTTCGTGAGTATATGATTATATGTTTGTTATTTATGAGCTGCCTAGTTTATAGTATATCTGTTATGTGTGTGTTGAGTTAGTCGTTTCTGACTCTTTGTGACTCCCTGAACTTTAGCATTCCAGATTCCTCTGCCCACGGAATTACCCAGGCAAGAATACTGGGATTACTGGATTACAAGAATACTGTCATTTCTTACTCCAGGGGATTCTCCTGACATAGGGATCAAATCTGCCTCTCTTTCATCTTCTGCATTGGCAGGCAAATTCTTTACCATTGTGCCACCTGAGAAGCCCATTTTTGTTACAGCAGTCTGAGTAAACTAAGATACCAACATTAAATTATTTATGTATTTAATCATTTATTTATCTCTTATGAACGCATGGATATTAACTTTGGGTGACCATCCAATACATTATTTATTTTGTTGCTTAGATTGTTACAGCTTTGGTCACTGAGAAACCTTTCAATTGATTCCTGTGCACTTTTGACATACTATTTTGGTTGTATCTTTGAATGTGCTGTTTTCTGGAACTAAAAGATGTCCCAGGTTTATCTTATACATCCCCTATCCTAGCCCGAGAATTCACTATTTCTCCAAAGAACTGTATTTCCTTGTATTGAAGAATGATATTAGAAACCAGTATCTGGGCACTGGTTGTAATCATCGCTCCTGGGATGTATCAATAGTTGCTTTAGGCAGAGCAAGAAAATATTAAATTTTTTGAGATATTTAATTAACAGAATTAATTAATTAATAATGGTAACAGTGAGAGACTTTATTTGCTTGGGCTCTAAAATCACTGCAGATGGTGACTACAGCCATGAAATTAAAAGATGCTTGCTCCTTTGAAGAAAAGCTATTACCAACCTAGACAGCATATTAAAAAGCAGAGACATTACTTTGATGACTAAGGTCTGTCTAGTCAAAGTTATGGTTTTTCCAGTAGTCATGTATGGATGTGAGGGATGAACTATAAAGATAGCTGAGCCCTGAAGAATTGATTCTTTTGAACTATGGTGTTGGAGAAGATTCTTGAGGGGCCCTTGAACTGCAAGGAGATCAAACCAGTCAGTCCTAAAGGAAATCAACCCTGAATATTCCTTGCAAGCACTGATGCTGAAGCTCAATATTTTGGCCACCTGATATGAAGAGCTGACTCACTGGAAAGACCCTGATGCTATAAAAGACTGAGGGCAGGAGGAGAAGGGGATGACAGAAGATGAGATGGTTAGATGGCCTCACCGATTTGATGGACATGAGTCTGAGTAAGCTCTGGGAGTTGGAGATGGACAGGGAGGCCTGGCATGCTACAGTCCATGGGGTTGCAAAGAGTCAGACATGACTGAGCAGTTGAAATGAAACTGAACTAAATTAACAGAATTTTATACTTTTAATGTGCAAGATTTAATTTTTTTTTTTTTTTTTAGGTTGCACTGGGTCTTCATAGCCTTGTGCAGACTTTCTCTAGTTGCAGCCAGCAGGGGCTACTCTTAGTTGTGGTGTGCGGGCTTCTAGCTGCAGTGGTTTCTCTTATTGTAGAACGCAGCCTTTCCAATCAGTGGAAGCCCTGGGTCAGTGATAGATGTGCAGGCTTCCGTAATTGTGGCATGTGGCCTCAGTAGTTGTGGCTGGTGGGCTCTAGAGCTTAGGCTCGGTAATTGTGGCACATGGGCTCAGTTGCTCTGTGCCATCTGGGGTCATCCTGGACCAGGGATGGGACCTGTGTCCCCTGCACTGGAAGGTGGATTTGTATCCACTATGCCACCAGGGGTGTCCTGAATTTTAATTTTAATAAATCTCTCACCCATGATAAGAAACCCATGATTCTTACACTATGATTATTTTTTAATACATGTTATTTTATTTTCCATACTTACTTACATTTTGATTTTAAATATTTCTGACTTTGTTATTTATGTACATCATGATTTATGAGTCAAATTGTATCTTTATATGGATTTCTAATTAACCTAGAATAATTTATTAAAAAGATTAACAGTTTTCCATAAACAACAGGTAATGACTTTGTATTCAGACTACAGAAAAACTCTGGCAAAGCAGTAACATTAGAGACAATAACCAAAAAGAAATCTGGTCACGAAATTTAATTTTTAAAAAATATAATTTAAGGGTTTATTACAAAGTACAAAATATTAGTTTCCCATTGCCAATGATTCAAGATAACAAGGCTAAGAGCTCTGGCTTGAGCTGGGGGTTAAAAGCCAGCCTGAAGAGAGAGCCTGTCACAGTCCCCAGCTGGTGGGTTCCCTAGGGCAGCTGCTATCTGCTCATTATTCCCAGGGGGCTTGTTCACTGCATGCTTTGAGTCACGAGTCCCTGTTATAATGTGCATGTCCATCCTGAAATGCTGAGGAAATGAATGAATGAAGCATGACTGGCCAATAATGGTGGCCATGCTGCAGTGCAGAACAATGATTGTGAATGCCATGGCTACTGTTCTCTCGGGGTTTCTTGCCTGAATGTAGACTTGCTCTACTGTGTTAAATTCCTCTAACATCAGTGGGTGCCCTGGATCATTGATAGAACTAATCAGATTGAAGATCTATCACATTAGTGCTGTTTAGACCTGCTCGTCCTCACTCCACAGGGCGTGTATAGATGAGGGGATTGCACTGAGTTTCTAAAACAATCCTTGAGAAATTGTTATCTGATTAAAATATTTGTTTCCCCCAACTTCTAACTGTAGATATAGATATATTTTCAAAATTTAGTTTTCCCCATATTCCATTCTTATAAATAAAGTCTTCATTGGGAAATATTAAGTATTAACATGGTTTGGTGTTTTGTGGATTTTTTTTTTTTTTGCTTTTTTTTCCTGATATACCTAATAGATAAATAGATATCAATGTTTATGTTCATAAAATTTTATATATAAATACGGATACTGCATATATATGTGTGTGTAACAAGGATCAGTTCAGTTCAGTTTAGTTCAGTCAGTCATGTCCGACTCTTCGTGACCCATGAATCGCAGCACGCCAGGCCTCCCTGTCCATCACCAACTCCCGGAGTTCACTCAGACTCACGTCCATCGAGTCAGTGATGCCATCCAGCCATCTCAGCCTCTGTCGTCCCCTTCTCCTCTTACCCCCAATCCCTCCCAGC
>NW_011494625.1:6503936-6520792 GCF_000754665.1 Bison bison bison
TGCTCAGGTTTCTTCACAGTCCAACTCTCACATCCATACATGACCACTGGAAAAACCATAGCCTTGACTAGACGGACCTTTGTTGGCAAAGTAATGTCTCACAAGGATACCAAGCCATAAAATACGTATGACATGAAAACTTCCTCTACTTTGTGAGTTATTAAGTACATGAAAATTAAAATCACTATGACCTACTATTACATGATGATCAGAATGGTTAAAGTTTGAAAGACTAAAAACATATGTAGTGGTGAGTATGTGGAGCACCAGGAATTCTTAATCACTACTGTGAAAAAGAATTAGCATAACCTACTAAACTTAACACACTTAGATATGTATCTGGTAGAAATGATTATACCTGTGACCAACAGATATGTACAGAAATGGTCATAGTAGGCCATACCCTGTGTGGGAAACAAGCTAAGTATTCGTTAAGAATAGCATGAAGAAATTGATCATGTTATAGTCATATAATAATACTAAACTGCAATGAAAATAATAATCAAGATGTGCCGACTTTAAACAAAACATATTATGATTCCGCTTAAACTTCAAAGATTGCCATTGTTGTTGTTCAGTTGCCAAGTCAAGTCAGACTCTGAAACCCCATGGACTGCAGCACACCAGCATCTTCTATCCTCCACTATCTCCTGGAGTTTGCTCAAATTCATGTCCATTGAGTCAGTGGTGTTATATAACCATCTTATTTTCTGCTTCCCCCTTTTCCTTTTACCTTCAATCTTTCCCAGCATCAGAATCTTTTCCAATAAGTCAGCTCTTCACATCAGGCGGCCAAAGTATTGGAGCTTCAGCTTCAGCAACAGACCTTCCAATGAATATTCAGGGTTGATTTCCTTTAGGGCTGACTGCTTTAATCTCCTTCCAGTCTATGTGCAAAGTCACTTCAGTCGTGACCAACTCTGTGCGATGCTATGGACGGTAGTCTCCCAGGTTCCTCTGTCCATGGGATTTTCCAGGCAAGAATCCTGGAGTCGGTTGCTATTTCCTCTTCCAGGGGATCTTCCCAACCCAGGGATTCAACCAGCACCTCTTATGTCTCCTGTCTGCATTGCCAGGTGGGTTCTTTACCACTAGTGCCACCTGGGAAGCCCCACTTTCAGTGAATGAGACTCACAAACGTCTCTCCAGGACCACAGTTTGAAAGCATCAATTCTTCTTTATGGTCCATCTCTCACATGCATACACGGAAAGTTCAAAGATAAGCAAAGCTTATATATTTTGTTAGGAATCAAGAGAATGTTTCCTTTGGGGCATAAAATAGGCATGTGCTTAGGAGGAGGCTTGTCTATCTTCTTGGGTGTTGGCAGCGGTTTATTTCTCACTTTGGTGATATTTACATGAATGTATTTATGTCAGTGATAACTCATAAATCTGTAGGCTTAAACTTGTGCACTTTGTTCATGTGATAGTTCAACTTAAAAATAGAATGTATTATGTAAAAATAGGAAAAATGGGAATTAGAAAATCTAGAACAAGGTAGCAGAGAAGGCAATGGTACCCCACTCCAGTACTCTTGCCTGGAAAATCCCATTGATGGAGGAGACTGGAAGGCTGCAATCCATGGGGTCGCTGAGGGTCGGACACGACTGAGCAACTTCACTTTCACTTTCCACTTTCATGCATTGGAGAAGGAAATGGCAAACCACTCCAATGTTCTTGCCTGGAGAATTCCAGGGACGGGGGAGCCTGGTGGGCTGCCGTTTATGGGGTTGCAGGGTTGGACACGACTGAAGCGACTTAGCAGCAGCAGCAGCAGCAGAACAAGGTAGTATGCCTTGGTGTCACTGAATATTAAGGGATTTGCCTCAGCTGCAAAACAAAAGAGGTGTCACTTGGAATAAAGATGAATTTAGGGTCTTGTGAGACAAAAATGCCAAAGCCATTTAGAGATAGGGTGTGCTACAGAGAAAGGGATCAGAAATTAAACAATTGTGTGTACTCTGATTTCAAGTATGCATGTTTTAAAGACTTTGCAAATGTTATATCCCTCCCTTTAAAATAACTCCTAGATCCAGAGAACAGCAATAAAGGCAATAATTACAAAGATTTTTTTTTCTTTTAAATCCATATTTCATGTGCATTAATAACAATTTAATTCATAAGGATTAATGATATTTTGATGAACACCAAAGCTATTAATGATTAATATAGTTATTATAGAGTGCTTCTGCTTGAGATAATGTTTTGCAATCCTGGCATTAGCACAATCCATCTGGCTCTTACATTTATGCATATTTAGATAGAAGTGCATAGAATGTTGAATGCTGAACACTAATCATATATTTAACAAATGCATTATTACCAAATGAAATATTCTTACTCGCTTGTTAAAAATGTGTCTATCAATAAATATCTTCATCTTTTTAGTCCTTCTAGAACTTAGGTGACTTTGAATTTATTTTTTATCATGAGTTTAAGATGTGAAGCACTTTTATTTTTCTAGTAATATAAGTTCAGTTTTCCAATTTTTACCACCTATTGCCTAAGCATGAATTAATTCAGTTGGATATTGTTCCACACTATAATAGTAATCTTGTCTTTATTTAACAATACAGTAAAAGTAAATTCTGATAACTGCTGAAGTATTTATGATTGCTTTTTCCACAATGCAGATAGTATTGATATCTTTGTTATTTTCTCTAATATCTCCATATTTATTATTTTAATATGAATATCATCATTAAACATCCAAGTTTATCCAATCACTTATCAGTAATAGCATCTTTAAAGCAATGTGGAGCTATTTAATTGAAAGTGATAAATAGTACAAAGGTTTCTCAAAAAATTAAAAATAAAACTACAGGGACATTACTTTGCCAACAGAGGTCTTTTTAGTCAAAGCTATGGTTTTTCCAGTAGTCTTTTATTGATGTGAGAGTGGACCATAAAGAAGGCTGAGATCCCAAGAATTAATACTTTTGAATTGCAGTGCTGAAGAAGACTCTTAACAGTCCCTTGGACAGCAAAGAAATCAAACCAGTCCATCCTAAAGGAAATCAACCCTAAATTCTCATTGGAGGGACTATGCTGAAACTGAAGCTCCAGTAATTTGGCTACATGATGCAAAGAACCAACTCATTGAAAAAGACCTTGATGCTGGGAAAGATTGAAGTCAGAAGGAGAAGAGGGTGGCAGAGGATGTGATGGTTGGATGGCATAACCAATCAATGGACATGAACTTGGGCAAATTCTGGGAGACAGTGAGGGATTGGAAGACCTGGCATGCTACAGTCCACGGGGTCACAAAGAGTCAGATATGACTTAGTGACTGAACAACAATAACAAAATGTACACATATTTTCTAAAATTATGAATTCTTAGTAAATTCAAAACTAAATATTAATTAAATTTTGGTGACTTTTCTAAATTTTCTAGTTACTCTTTGGATCAAAATAATGTGTTATTTTTATTATATTGATATTAAGTTGATATTTCACAAAATGGTAAATTTAAAATCTATAGCAGTCATTATATGACAATATATGAATATATATAAATAGCCGTCAATATATGACAACATAAGTTATAACATTTCTATTTTACTTTTATTAAATAAGATTTATTATTCATTTTTCAAATGATGAAAGACTGCCTCAAAGTTTCAGCAACTTACCCCAAATTTCTTAACTAATACACTGAAGAATTGGCAATGATTCAAAGACTATCTTACTAAAAATAATGTCCTTCTCAGTTAAAGGTATTAAAAAGTATATTCGTACATTAGTGGTACTGCTGAGTATTCCACACTCGCCAAGAGAGTTCTGTAATCAAATACATCTTAGAAATGCTGCATAGAACCTCATCCTCTTGGAGATGTATATAACACAGACTGTTATTAAGGTTCTGAGAATTTCCACAATGACAAACTTAACTTTGCTTAACCAAGGGAATTTCTAACATGTTTTACTCCAAGTCCTTTCACCAATTAATATCCCAATAAAACAAGTTTTCTAAGGAAAATGGTGGAAAACAGTGTTACATTACAGTTGCCTGACTTAAAATTATTTATTATAATCATGATTGGAATACCAGTACTTGGTAGAACATAGATGTGATTGAAAATATTATGTCAGGTGAAAGGAGCTAGATGCAAAAGGCCATATATTGTATGATCCCTTTTGTACAAAATCTCCAGAATAGAGAAACAATACACAGAGATAGAAAGCAGATGAGAGATTACTAGAGGCTGAGTGGGAGGGAGAATGAGGACTGACTGCTAGGGAGTATTGTCTTTCTTCTTTTTGTGGTTATGAAAATTTTCTGGAATTATATAGTGGAAATTTATTGTATGAGGAGTATATTTAAGTAAAGCAGGTATTGAAAATTTAACAGAAGCAAGAGAAAATATACATGGTTATGAAGCATAGTAGTGAATGAAAGTGAAAATGTCAGTCACTCAGTCATGTCCCAACTTTTTGTGACCCCATGGACTGTAGCTTGCCTAGCTCCTGTGTTCATGGAATTCTCCAGGGAAGAATACTGGAGTGGGTTGCCATTTCCTTCTCCAGGGGATCTTCCCAACCCAGGGATCGAGCTGGTGTCTCTTGCATTGCAGGCACATTCTTTACCGTCTTATCACTTAGATAAGACCCCCTTGGAGCTGAAGGAAACACCACTTTTTTGTTTGAATTGACCAAACAGGCCTTAGCTCAGGAACTCCAAAGCATTCTACTCATGAGCCCTAAGGCATGCACCAAGGGTCCTAGCTCTCTCTGGCTGTGCCTGTCAGGACCATCTGTGTTGTCCCTCAAGGCATATCTAGTACTTATTCCAGGACCGGTGAGTGATACATCTTTCTCTTTCAATTTATCTCCTCGTCTTTTGTTGAACTAGTCTTTAACATTCTGCACCTTGGGGCATGACCTAACAAACGTTAATTTAAAAAATTAATAATGACTTAACAAATGTTAATTTAACAAATTAATATCATAGGTTACTTACAATGATAAAATGGAAACAGATTAAATGACCAACAATAGGAATATGATTAGTCAAATTATGCTTTGTTTGCTAGATGGAATATTGTGCACTCACTGAAATATTTCTTTAATGTGATGATATACCAAAATGCTTTAAAAAAATAAATTTATTTATTTTAATTGGAGGCTAATTACTTTACAAAATTGTATTGGTTTTGCCATATTTTTTTTCCAAAATGCTTTTTAAAAAAATATTAAGTGAATAATTACATTATAAAATCTTGTATATAGAATGACTTAAATATGCAAAATATTGATGAAAACTATGAATGACAAGAAATCAACAAAATTACCAAATTTGAATAGTGATGATTTTTTGATTTTTGAGACTCTGCTCTTCCCTTATTGATAAATTTATTTCCAAAATTTGCACAGTAAATATGTATTTTATAAATACACAAAATATTTTAGACACCAAATAGAAGAGTTACAATCTAACATAAGAGTATCTAATAAGGTCAAATCAGATGTGCTTTAGGAAAGTCCAAGAAAATAATGTCAAATACCAATACAAAATAAAATGCTGTCAGTGATTTATTTAATACATTTGCATAAGTATTACAACTATGCTATGCTAAGTCACTTGTCGTGTCTGACTCTGTGTGACCCCATAGATGGCAGCCCACCAGGCTCCCCCGTCCCTGGGATTCTCCAGGCAAGAACACTGGAGTGGGTTGCCATTTCCTTCTCCAATGCAGGAAAGTGGAAAGCGAAAGTGAAGTTGCTCAGTCGTGTCCGACTCTTAGGGACCCCATAGACTGCAGCCTACCAGGCTCCTCTGTCCATGGGATTTTCCAGGCAAGAGTACTGGAGTAGGTTGCCATTAGAACTTTATATGCATTAGTTATCTACATTATGACAACCACCTTATGACATAGTACTGTCCTCGACTTCATTTAACATTTTGGGAAGAAGAAGCAATTTATGAATATGAAAAATTCTCAACTAGCAAATGTTCATGTCAGCGTTCAAGCCCAGGCTCCGGAAAGCTAAATGCTGCTAGAATAAAATTGCAATGTTTGTGCTCAATATATTCCAGTAGTCATAATAACTTTTCTTACAAATTAAAAAAAGTACTAACAGTATTTTAACCTTCAGAGCTTTAGTCACTGAAAGAAACTAAGATTTATACACACACAAACACAAATATAAACATAATGATTAATTTTTGTGACTTTCTAGATGCCCTTTGTGGATAATTTACAATGAATGACTTATTTGCTCTGCAGAAAAGATATGCATTTGTTAATTAAACCTGACTTTATATGACTTCTACTTTAAGGGAAAATTTGTGCCATCGAGCTTGGGGTAATCAAGGGCATTTAGAACCAAAAATGGTGCCTTGAAAAGGTAAGGATAAAATAAAATAAAACAGAAAGGTTCAAATGTCTATTCTAGACAATTAAATATCACATCATGCCACATCAAGACAACATTGGTCACCTTGCTTGCAGCATATGATAGGGTTTATTTTTCTTTGTCAAGCATGGTATACTCTGTTTAAAACTCTTTTTACTGTGTATCTATTTTGAACATAGCACTCCCCCAAAAGACAAAGGACCCCAGTATATGTATTTATGGCATATAGTCCAATAGTAATGTTTGATCAGAAAGTCAGGTAAACACAGAATGCTAAATAGAGGGGATAAAGCTATAATTCACACAAAAATAGCATGATAATGAAACAGACATGAATTGAAATTCTCGTTCACTGTCTTAATTGTGCAAGCTTAGATTATTAAGCTCATTTATTCTTGATTTCCTCTGTTATAAAAGATAGCTGATAATAATAGAGTTATAAATTTTTATGTAAGGACTAAAATGGGTAATGTATAAAAAGTGTTGGCATATAATAAGGATGTTGCTTCTAACTTTCCTGATTTTTCCCTTTAGAACTTCTTCTTCCTGAGCTTAGTAAATGGCAACTGCATCCCTCCAGTTAGTCAGCCCAAACCTGGAGTATTGACTCCTGTCAATCACATATATCACATACCATCCCCATAGGAAACAACTTTCACTTTCTCTGTATTTTGCTGTATCTACTACAGTTACCTTGGTCCACCCTTCCCCCACCTCTTATGTAGCCATATTCCTTTCTATACTGTTTATTCTCAATACAACTATTAGGATGATGTTTTAAAAATATAAATCTGATCAAGTCACTTCCTTTCTTAAATCATTCTGCCATCTTCTCAACATATTTAGGTTGAAAATCAAAGTTCTTGAAATGGCATATAATGCTTTAAAAGGATTAGACTTACACCCTCAATATCCCTACTTTTCTATAATCCCACTATCTACCTTGTTATCTCTCTTCTCCTTTTCCCAGCCAACATGAACACATTCCTGTATATACCAAACAAGCTCCCACCTCAGGACTTTTGCACTTGCTCTTCGTCTGCTTTAAAGGCCTTTGCCGTATGACTCACTTCTTTCAGGCAGCAGTTAAAAGCTACCCTTTAGAGAAATCTCTTCTGGTCATGTTATTTACACTAGTAACTTGTCGTATATCACATTTCCTTTACCTGGCCTTAATTATCTCCATAGTTCCACCTGACAAAGCAAACGTACTTACTGGTTGATTCTCAGTCTTTTCTATACAGAATATGAGTTCCATGAAGACAAGGTCTTTTGCTTTGCTTTGTTTTGTAACCAGGCATCTGATTAACATCTATAGATGATAGGAGCATGATGAATATCTCTTTAAGAATAAATGAGTAGATCATACGGTAGAATATATATTTGTAATAATGTTTCATGTGTAAAAGAAAGAATCTGAAACAAATGAACTCAAGAGAAAGTGATTGTATTTGCAAAATATATTCAAAGAGATTCAGATTTTAGAAGAACCAGTCCATCAGATAAAAACAGAAACACATACATACATTCATGCACAAAACACTGAAATAATATCTTCTTCCTAAACATTAAGCAGAATGCTACTAGCACAAAGAAGATGCTCAATAACCATTTGTTGAATGGATGGTGAAGTAAAAGATGAGTAAATGTGGATGGATGCATCAGTGACAAACGGAAGACACTACATTAAAATGTTATTGCTGTATGTCTCAGGAAACTCAAACAGGGGCTCTGTATCAATCTAGAGGGGTGAGATGGGGCGGGAGATGGGAGGGAGGTTCAAAAGGGAGGGGATATATGTGTACCTATGGCTGATTCATGATGAGGTTTGACAGAAAACAACAAAATTCTGTAAAGCAATTATCCTTCAATAAAAAAATGAAAAAAAGAAAGCAGGAACATAAGTGGAAAGTAAAAAAAAAATATATATATATATATATAAAATTGAGTTTAAACTAAGTGAGGAACAATGAGGAGACATGCAAGCTACATTTTCTTCTGTGAATAAGAACATGATCATGAGATAGGCATGAACATAGTAAGGATACTATTTTGACTGCTGGCATAAGTTTATAATAAGAAGTACTTACACACAGAAGAAAAAGTATAAGCTTGGAAGTTAAATCAATTGATTTCATTTCACAGGTCTGCAATTTTATATCTAGATAACAGTAAGTTCCCTTTTTAGCCTATAAAAGC
Organism: Bison bison bison; assembly: GCF_000754665.1. Classification (NCBI taxonomy): domain Eukaryota; kingdom Metazoa; phylum Chordata; class Mammalia; order Artiodactyla; family Bovidae; genus Bison; species Bison bison. The sequence continues at coordinate 6,512,495 of NW_011494625.1, forward strand.
CTCAGTGTTCTCATCTGCAAACATAGGCATTTATTTTGTATTGTTGTCATAAGGTCTTGATATAGTGTATGAAATGTGCTGAAATATAACAGGTCCTTATTAATTGATGAGGGTGATTTTTGCTAGTACTCTGTTGTCTTTGGTAAACCACCTAGCATTGAACTCTATGATGCCCCTTGAAAACAAACTTAAAAAAAAAAAAATTAATGAAATCAGTGGAATGTCTAATTTGAAAGAAAAAAAAAAACTCCTTTAATATACTTCTACATTTTTCAGAACTGTTTGAATATTGCAGTACTTTAGGGAATATGGTATTTTACACATTGGCTAGTTTCAGGTTACAATGTATCATGTTGGTTAAAGTCTTTATAATCACTTGTGTTTCATTTCCTGCTCTGCCACACACACCTGTTTGACATTGGGTAAGTTAATTAACTTTCTAAGCTTCAGTGAACTCATCTCTACAATAAGGATTAAAAACACCTATATTTTAGGGTTGTTGTGAAGCCCAGAAAGTACATTTTATACAAAGCTCTAACCTTATGTAAATAAGCTTACATGTGGTTATTCTTCACACTGAACTCGAAGGTAAGTAATATTATTATCCCTTTTGCAGATGAAAATAGGAGGCTCTGAGTGAGAAAGTAATTTGCTCAAGGTCACAAATCTAAGGAATGGAAAGGATTAGATTTGCACTAGAGAATCTGGGTTCTAGAAGACTCTTAACCACTTACTCACACTACCTCTCCATGCTCTCTTTGTAGGAATGTCACGCGAGTGTATGTTCCTCGGTTCTTTGTCTCGTCACAACAAAGATTTGGAGCAATGGACATTAAAGCCCTCGGCACATCACAGCTCTCAGGTCTTGGACAAACCGTGTTACAGCTCCATTTTATTTAGAAGATAGCAGGAGAATCCAAGACTCGAAGAGAAGAGAGTGGAGGAGTGCGTGGGGAGGGAGGGAGAGAGAGTGAGAGAGAGAAAGAGAGAGAGAGAGTGCATGCACGCAGGAGAGAGAGTCCGTGAGAAAGCGCTTTGGCTCCTCCTTTTATATGTTTTTTTCCTTCACCTGGGCCTGCCCTATGCAAATTGGGCTTAGCCAGGAGTGCTGTTGGTTCTGCCTGAAGTCTTCACTCTGGTCCTCGGACCTTCCTTGTCTTTTAGCCACCGCCATTTTGGACTCCTTTTCCCTATTCTACCTACCTAACAGGAATATGCAATGACATTGAAGCCATTTGAAAAAGGCAGGAGTGGTGTCATTCTTTATATTCTTAGAAACCAGAAAAAAGCCCCACTTGTACTGCATTAGCTGAAGGGATGTGACTTAAATTCAGTCTAAGCTTCTCTAACAAAAGTTGGAAACTCGGAATAATGCAGATTGTTTTTCCCATGGGAAAGTATTTTCAGTTTCATCTTAAAATTCAAAGGAATAATACAATTTACTATAGTAAGCTGTGACTTTCATTTAACTGCTGGATGTTATCTAATCTATAATGTGAGATATTCATACTGATATGCATAGTATCTGGAGAAATGGGAAGTGGCAGTTTTTAAAGGAAGCTCTAACACATTTAGCTTCACAACATTTGAATCTAAGGTCATATTTTACCATTTATCAGCTCTGGAATTTTTGTGATTCCCTTCATCCCTTTGATCATCAGTTTCCCCGTGGGTAAAATCTGAACAAACACTCCAGAGTCATCAAATGCAATCAATGCATTCTAACAGTTTTCAAAATGTAAACCCTGACTGCTGGCTAGCATGATTAGTAATAAATCATTCCAATTTCAATTTTGAATACATGGCATATTCACCCTACAAACACCACTTTACTTCTGCATTTTTGAGAGATGATTTTCTTTTTTTTAACCTGTGCAACAGTTCCCAAAAGACACATTTAAGCCATGAAGCTTGAAAGAATAGCTTATTTCTCCCCTGGGAGATATTAATCTCTAATATTTGACACACTGCCATGTCTCTTTAAAGATAATATATGGAACCTAACTTAGCCTTTCTCTAATGACTCATGGTTATGAGAAACAGGAGTGACTGAGGCCTTAATACATGCCATGATCTTGTCAGCAGTGATGAAAGTGAGGAGCCAGCTGCTAGGGTACTAAATGCTCTTTGTATATAGTCTTTATTTTTTGTTCCTTTGATCAGGATGTCACCCATTTCATCTTCTGGGCCTAGGATCTTTAGTAATCAGTGTAACTTTCTGTCAATTCTTCTAATTCATTCTCTATAGTATTCTGTGGAAGAGAATATTTCAAAAGAAGTGCATTAAGATGATTCGAATAGAGTCATAAAATTAAGGTTGGTGTGAAAGGCAAGAGTCTTCTAGAATAAAGCAGGTGGGTTTTGGCCAAAAAAAAAAAAAAAAGAAGAAGAAGATTGGATGGTCGGGGAATCTTCACAGACATTGGGTCTCAGTTGGCTGGCTAATTTTGCAGGAAATCTTATCTTCAGATAAGGGCTTCCCAGGTGACACAGAGGTGAAGAATCTGCCAGCAATGTAAGAAATGTGGGTTTGATCCTTGGGTTGGGAATATCCCCTGGATATGGCAACCACTCCAATATTCTTACCTAGAAAATTCCATGGACAGAGGAGCCCGGTGGGCTACAGTCCATGGGGCCACAAAGAGTTGAACATGATTGAACAACTGGACACAATGCATTCCCAAAATATTAACAGCATCAAATAGCTTGGTGGGGATTAAAAAGGTCTATAGATTACTCCTAGGAAAAGATTATACAATAGTTCAGAAAACTGACAAAACCCTAGGCTTTGTTATGAAAACTGCTCAGTTACATTGAGCCAGAAAGAATCCTGACATTCAGGGCATTCAGAGAATACCCTGCTCCAGCTGAAAATGGTTGCTTAAAGAGGAGACTGATTTAGTTTTTGTATCTAGAAACAAACCTGTTAAAAAAGGAGTGGATAACTGATTTGTTTAAATATGTATGCTGCTTGCCTTAAAAACAAATATTTTTAGATACTGCAAACATCATTTTCAACACATTTAGATATTTGGACTTAATATATGCAAACAACTTTCTGAATTCCAAAACAAGGGAAGCAGGGAAACATTTCTTTTAAAAATATATTTGACAAGTTTAGATTCCTGGGAACGAAACCCCTCTTCTGGGCTTTCGGAATTGTCTGCAGCATATGCCTAACTACCCCCTCTCCATACAGAAGGAGGGTTTTGTTTAGCCATATTTACAACGTGTTGTTACTTCAAAATTACACACTTAACCACAGAAATGATAAGGCACAGAGAATGTCATATCACTTTCATCCCAGAGAGAGAAGGGAATACAGATGTAGATGAGTGCATATACTTCAGTTATCAGGTTGAGTTCTGCTACTTTGGTTTTCTATAAATTCTCCAAGTTCTGTTATACTCCATGCTTCTGTACTAATGGAATATTATAAAGCAAAGTAATTTTTGTTTGTCAGGATTGTTTTAAAGGTACAGTGAATCTTCTTGTGACTAATTTTTACTACAGCAATATCCTGAACTGCAGGAATGATCTGGAAAAGTTTGGGGATAATAAATGGACCAAAAATAAAAGCTTTCTCACTAATGAGAGAAATGTTCAGTTCTGCTGACCTGAAGTGGCTTTTCTTTTCCTTCAGAAGAAGTGAATTGACTTGCTTTACTTTTCAAGCTGTTATTAATTTTGAAAGATTTTGTAAATGATTATATATATTTTGAGGTCAATATATTCTTAGGTGATGTAGAGTTACCTAAAATATAATGGAACAAATTATGTCAAATCATTGGTGTCATGAATCATTGAATCTCACAGGTATTAGTCTATTTGTGATTTGTCAATAATGTTGAAATATTTTTTACATGTTAATCATTCACTTGATAATAAATGGAAGTTTTAATAAAATTTTTGAAAATAGTGAATGGATATAGGTGTTCCTAGATCTGAACCACTCGGCTTCCCAAGTGGTTCAGTGGTAAAGAATCTGCCTGCAATGCAGGAGACTCGGGTTCCATCCCTGGGTCATGAAGATCCCTTGGAGAAGGAAATGGCAACCCACCCCAGCATTCTTGCCTGGAGAATTCTATGGTCAGAGGAGCCTGGCAAGCTACAGTTCATGGGGTCATAAAGAGTCAGACATGTTAGCAATTGAACAATAACAACAAAATCTGTCCTTACATGACCAGTTTTGATTGGAAAGATCTTTAGCTACACTTGCAGAACATGCTCTTTAGTCGTATTATGTCTGCCTTGTTAAACAATTATTTATTCAAGTTAAAGGTGAAGTGAAGAAAGAAAAGAGATATATTGAGTTCATTATTATATATGCTGCCTCTTTCAGAATGTAAGCAAAGTGATATTTATCACATGCTATAACCCTCCTGGACCCACTCCAGTGTTCTTGCCTGGAGAATCCCAGGGACCAGGAAGCCTGGTGGGCTGCCATCTATGGGGTCGCACAGAGTCGGACACGACCGAAGCGACTAAGCAGCAGCAGCAGCAGCATAACCCTCCTGGAAGTACACAAAGAGAGACCTATGGGAAACATTAAACTGAGGAATACATTCTAAGAATATTTTATTTATTTAGTACATTAGCACTTAATATTAGTTCAGGTTTAATTTTTGTCTTTAAATTTCTGTAAGAAGTTTTAAGTATTTGAATTATCAGAAAAGTAATTTCCAACTAAGATCATGCCATTGTAAAATTAAAGCTACAGAATTTACTGTTTAAAGTTGAGTAATGTATGAAAAGATCCTCCTTACTTTTCCAATATTTACTATAGAAATGCCTGTTAGTGATTTCATAATTGAGTAATTCTTGTGCTGATTCATACAGTTAACCTCTTCCAGATTATTCTTCCCAAAATACAACTACTCTCAAAACAGAACTTCTCTGATCAAATATTTTCAGATTTCCATTTTATATTAAATACTCTAAAATTAGCATATTATCCTAGTCTTCAATGATATCTCTATTTATTTTTCTATTCATATTGACCATTACTCCTTTTCATGTATACCAGCTCTTTAGCTAATTCATCTACTTGCCCTTCTGCAAATATACAATTTTTGTGTGTGTGCATTCTGGTAGTGCTACTTGAAGTCTTCATACTCTACATTACATAGATAAGCTCGGCACATATATATGTAATATATGAATATATAAGAAATGTAGGTTCAATCCCTGGGTCAGGAAAATCCCCTGGAGGAGGGCATGGCAACTCATTCTAGCATTCTTGCTTGGAAGATCCCATGGACAGGAGGAGGCTAGTGGGCTACAGTCCATAGTGTCACACAAAGTCAGACATGACCGAAGGGTCTTAGCACACACACACTCATGCATATATGTGTGTATATATGTGTATGTATACATTTTTTTTGTTGCTTAATCGCCAAATCATGTCTCACTCATGAGACCACATGGACTGTATAGCCCACCAGGCTCTTCTGTCCATGGAATCTTCCAGGGAAGAATATAGCAGTGGGTTTCCATTTCCTTCTCTAGGGGATCTTCTCCACCAAAACATCAAACCTCTGTCTTTTGTGTCTGCTGCATTGGCAGGCAGATTCTTTACCACTGTGCCACCTATGAAGCTCCGCATATATGTATCAATACTTCTCATCAGATTGTTTTATACAAATGTCCTTAAGTATTTACACATAGCCCAAAATACATTCTTTTACATTTATAAGAAGTTTCAAAGAGCTAACTGAGAAAAATTAAGCTCATGTAAAATTTTATCAAAAGCAAATACCACTTTACTAATAGGCATGATAAGAAAGCAAACGAAGCCCATGCACATATTGAGACAATCAGTAGTAACTAAATACACAAAATGCTAGTGTGCACCAGAAACCAACAGCCCAAACATATATTTAAAGGCAAACTACCAAGTTCCAGGTGTTCTGAAGTTATGTGAAGTCATTGAGCTCTGGGCGCAACCACCGTTTTCCATCTGTGTCATCACCCTTGGTGGCGTAGAAGAGAGGCCAACAGAGCTTCATATCCTCCATGGTAGGGCCAGCTACTGAGCCACCTCCCAACACCAGACCTCCACACTATGTCCTGTCTGATATAAATAGAATAAAATATCCCTACCACTTAATTGCAAGACAATTAAGATATTCTTGGTGTACATACTTATTTAACCCAGTCCTGACTCAATGCTCTAATCCCTCACCTGGACTTTTGTTCCCTCTTTACATCTCTTAGTCTGAGACTCTTCTTCAGCCCCAGAACTGTTCCATGATGCCCTCTAATGTATATGGTCTTCACCAGTCAGACTGTCTACCTGTTACAGCTCCTCTCCAAATGTCCTTTCTCATAACAACTCTAAGTGAAACCTGAGGAACATTGCCCCTGTACCTCCCTTCAGGGAGGTATATTTCACTCACACCAGACTTTCCAGGTGTGCTAGTGGTAAAGAATCCATCTGCCAGTGCAGGAGATGTAAGAAACTTGGGTTTGATCCCTGGGTCAGGAAGATTCCCTGGAGGAGGGGATGGCAACCCACTCCAGTACTCTTTCCTGGAGAATCCCATGGACAGAGGAGCCAGATAGCTTACAGTCCATGGGGGTGACGAAGAATCAGACAGGACTGCAACACCTTTGCATGCAGGCAGCACGCAGCACGCTATGACGTAGCATCATAGACTAGCTGGCATAACAATAGACATTCACTTCTCACAGCTTTGGGGTCTGGGAAGCTCGGTGACAACAGATTTGGTTCTTAGTGGGGACCTTCTGCTTTGCTTTCAGATGGCCACCATCTCACTGTGTGCTCATATGATCTCTTGTTTGGGCACTCAAGGCAAGACAGGGCTCCATTGTCTCCTTCCCTTCTATAATTTATAAAGGCACTAAGGCTATCATGATCTTATCCAATCATAATTAACTTCCAAAGGCCTCCACTCTCCAGATACCATCTCAGTGGCAGTTAGGACTTCAACAAATGAATTTTGGGGAAGAGACAAACATTAAATCCATAACACCCCCTTAAATCACAATTTTTTTTTGAAAATCGTGGACTTCACTGGTGGCTCAGAGGGTAAAGAACATGCTTGCAATGCAGGAGACCTGGGGTTCAGTCCCTGGCTGAGAAAGAGTCCCTGGTGGACAACAGTCCATGAGGTTGCAAAAAGACAGATATAACTGAGCAACTAATACACTTGAAACTCATGTTATCAGAATACACTCCATTATATTTCTAAATTTTGTCATCAATATAAAACATTCACTTACATTTTAAAACTCATCTATTTTCTCTTTACTGCTTATGCTGCTGCTCCTGCTAAGTCGCTTCAGTCGTGTCCGACTCTGCGACCCCATAGACAGCAGCCCACCAGGCTCCCCCATCCCTGGGATTCTCCAGGCAAGAACACTGGAGTGGGAGGTGTTTCTTATTAGGTAGTCTTCAACATCAGGTTGGTTAAAGGTACATGCCACTGGGAACGGTGCATCCTTGGTGTCCTCATTTGAAATAAGTTTTTGCTGCATGCCATGTATCCATCTCATTTCATAGTCATTTCCTAGACTTCTTTTTTTTTTCACTACCAATACATATATGGCATTCAGAATATTTATTTAAAAGAGACTTCTACTATCACTTTCTAACATTTAAATTCATTTTGCACACATTTCAAAAATTCTTTGATTTCCTTGCATCATAACCCAGGGACTTTACCAGCTTTTAAAAAATATCTACTACTGTCCACAGGTCTGTATACAGCTTTATTTTTATTCTTGCACAAGCTTATATTCCTTGGTCCTTATGACTAAGAATTTCTTGCTTAGTACGCTCAAATAAATAACTCACTTTCCTTCTGTGTTTCTCAATTGGCAAAACCTAAACTATAATTACTTTCAAAACTATACCTAATTTACAGAAACAAGCAAAGATGCTGACTTGCCTGCCTTTAAATTTATTACTACAAATTTGGCATACATGATTGTATGTCTATTGATAACACTTATTTTCATTGGCAGTTCACTTCTCCAGTATCAAAGACAATAATTCTACACTTTCTCCTTAAGGAGAAATCCTCAGATTGACTCCTAGAATTACTTGTAACTGTGCAAGAATCACTGCAGATGGTGACTGCAGCCATGAAATTAAAAGACACTTGCTCCTTGGAAGAAAAGTTATGACCAACCTAGATAGCATATTCAAAAGCAGAGGCATTACTTTGCCAACAAAGGTCCATCTAGTCAACGCTATGGTTTTTCCAGTGGTCATGTATGGATGTGAGAGTTGGATTGTGAAGAAAGCTGAGCGCCGAAGAATTGATGCTTTTC
>NW_011494625.1:6520892-6522970 GCF_000754665.1 Bison bison bison
GACGTGAGTCTGAGTGAACTCCGGGAGTTGGTGATGGACAGGGAGGCCTGGCGTGCTGCGATTCATGGGGTCGCAAAGAGTTGGACACGACTGAGAGACTGAACTGAACTGAACTGTGCAACAATATTTTCTCCATGTGTTTTGGCATTGTCATTTCTTCTTACTCTGTGTTTCTGAAGATTGTATTGCATATGATTTTTATATTCTGAGACTAAACATTTGTATCTCATTGTAGCATCTTTCACATGCTATTCTCTCTTTCTCTCACCACATTGAATGTGAAGCAGGAGAGACAGTAAAATTACTTGTTTAGAACATCATATTGATCCAATTCCATTCTTTCTGGATTAAACATTTTATGTATTTTATATATTCTGAATATATATATATACACACACACTATTATTTATAATTTCATTCTCTTCTTTTTCTTGTTGACATTTTCACTGACTAGCAGACTTTATATTTCATTTAGATCTCTCTTGTTATACATATATTTCTTCCTACTTCTAATATATATACCTTGATCATGGGGTTTTTGTCTATTTTGTTCATTGAGGTACTCCTAGTATCTAGAATGGTGCCTCACCACTCATTCTGAGGACTGAAGGAAAAGCTCTTTTTGTTCTAATATTTGATGCAGTCATGTAAGGATGCGATGCTTGGAGCTGTCTCAGGCATCTCTACTCTATGGAGATAGAGCTGATATTTTATGAATAGCAGGCGGAGTGGAATGTTATAAAAAGCCTGCTCGAGATTGCTGAGCAATTTAACAAATCCTTGCATCACCTACCTTCAGCTGCCTTCTTGTTATATGGGATTTATTAATGTGTTATTTTTATACCACCTTTACTTGTCTTTTGTTTTTGAAAACAAATCATGCCATAACTACCAAGACTACAATGGGCACAACTGAACAGAGCCTTAGTGATAAGGAAGACAGGTTAAAAGATAATACCCAGACTGAAACAAAGATTGTTTTGCTTGACTCACCACTATAAATATAACAACTAGTATAATTTTTTAACATGGTAGGCATACTACTACTTTTAATACTACTAGTACTTATTACTAGTACTTACTGTTAATGCTTGTACTGCTACTACTATTATTTATACCATAGAAATTATCAGTTAATAATTATTGGACACTCACAACGAATTCAGCATGATAATTAAACCTTTAATGTTTTAATATATTTGATTTATACTGCAGTCTTATTAAGAGAAAACTAAAACAACCTCCAATTTGTAGATGAGAAACTAAAGCACAAAAGATTAAGTTGTTTCAGGTCATATATTTAGTGAATAGTCAATATCAACTCTCAATGTCTTTAGAATGTGTGCGTTAGTCACTCAATTGTGTCTGACTCTGCAACCTTATGGACTGTAGCCAGCCAGGCTCCTCTGTCCATGGATTATCCAGGCAAGAGACTGGAGTGTAGCCATTCCCTTCTCTAGGTGATCTTCCCAACCCAAGTATCAAACCCATGTCTCCTGCATTGCAGGCAAATTCTTTACCATCCTTGAGTATACAGTTTCTTAAAAAAGATAAGTTTTGATAGGGTGATGAAAGAAAGCAAAAATATTTGGCAGATGAGAAATTGGGAATGTGAGGGATGCTGATGCAGACCATTCCTTGCAGCCTCATTACTTTCTGACTTATGGTATCAAAGTTTTGCTTCATTTTTCTCTATCTAGGAGGAAGTGTTCCTATGAAAGTAAAATCTTGGCCACATTTACTGCATGTTAGTTTAGGATGGGGACAGGGAAATGGCATTGATCTGTATTTCTCATTTTGCCATCTATAATATTATTTAACAAGTTCTAATTCCTACAAATGTAATAATAAACTGATACCAATTTTTACTGTGGATTTTTGTACTAGGCATAGGCTCACTTTTCCATGACTTGTTAGAATATTAGCGAACTAATATTACTTTGGCCACCTCATGCGAAGAGTTGACTCATTGGAAAAGACTCTGATGCTGGGAAGGGTTGGGGGCAGGAGGAGAAGGGGACGGCAGAGGATGAGATGGCTGGATGGCATCACTGACTTGATGGACGTGAGTCTGGGTG
>NW_011494625.1:6523070-6562833 GCF_000754665.1 Bison bison bison
TGCCAACAAAGGTCCATCTAGTCAACGCTATGGTTTTTCCAGTGGTCATGTATGGATGTGAGAGTTGGATTGTGAAGAAAGCTGAGCGCCGAAGAATTGATGCTTTTCAATTGTGGTGTTGGAGAAGACTCTTGAGAGTCCCTTAGATTGCAAGGAGATCCAACTAATCCATTCTGAAGGAGATCAGTCCTGGGATTTCTTTGGAAGGAATGATGCTGAAGCTGAAACTCCAGTACTTTGGCCACCTCATGTTTAGAGTTGACTCATTGGAAAAGACTCTGACGCTGGGAGGGATTGGGGGCAGGAGCAAAAGGGAACGACAGAGGATGAGATGCCTGGATGGCATCACTGACTTGATGGACGTGAGTCTGGGTGAACTCCAGGAGTTGGTGATGAACAGGGAGGACTGGCGTGCTGCGATTCATGGGGTCGCAAAGAGTTGGACACGACTGAACGACTGAACTGAACTGAACTGAATGCAGGAGACATGGAGTTCCTGCATTGGACACAATTTAGTGGCCTAATAGCAACAACACTGATGCAGTATGTAAAATGCAAAACACTAGATTTCTTTAAAAACAAGTAGAGTTCTTTTGAAAACATGTGGACTGTAAATATGCTGAGATAAGTAGTGACAGTATCTTCTAGTTTCTTACCATACTTGGCTTTCAGTTTACAGTTCTGAAAATTAAAAAGCCCTGACAAAAGAAATAATGTTTATTTCTACATTTTATGCTCTGAAAATGTTAGTATTTGGAATATTTCATCACAGTGTTTAAAATTGGGAACTAATTAAAAAACACAGAGAGCTACTACAAGTAACAAACTATGTAACTAATGTTTGGGATTGTGGGGGGAATACAGAGGCTTAAAACTTCCAGGTCTCATTCAAAGAATCATATTTTATTTCCCTTGGAGCCTTAATATATACCTTGTATTTTTGTTGACTTTCCTAAAAGTATCTACTCACTTTCAATTTTTTAACAAAGTACTCAATAAGAACCATTAATCTAAGAAAGAATATTGACACTCTCAAAAAATGCTTGTGAAAGGTTTTTTTTACTTCTATCAGTTATATTCATTGCATATTCTTATGTCATTTAAAATATATTTTATTTTACTTTAAAATATATTTAATTAAAAAGTTAAATTGGAAATATATAATCAAATGATTAAGAGTCACTATATTATATACCTAAATAAAAATAAAATACAAATAGGCAAAATGCAATTATAAGAAGAGAAATTTAAGAAAAATAAATAAATTTAAGAAAAAAATTTAAGAGAAATTTAAGAAAAAATGAGTGAGATCGTTTTACTCTTTTTATAGTTATCTGGATTTTAAATATGCAGGGATATTTAAACATGACAAATGATTAAAATCTTATTTAAAACTATTCATAGCATTCTAATTATTTTTTTAAATCATTTCATGTGTTAGTTAATCATAATCATCATTAATATTTTCTATGCTTCTTTACCTCCTAAGGTCAAAAATAGAGATGAAAGACAGTTCAGTTGTGCTTTGTTTCTTCCAAATTCAAAAAAATTATGTTCTTATTGGAGTACATAGTTGATTTATAATATTAGTTTCTGCTATGTAGCAAAGTGAATTAGTTATTCATATATTGATTCATATCAGTTATTCATATCTCCACTCTTTTTTATTTTTTTTAATTTTATTTTATTTTTAAACTTTACATAATTGTATTAGTTTTGCCAAATATCAAAATGAATCCGCCATGTAAAATATCATATATGAAATGAGTTGCCAGTCCACTCTTTTTTAGATTCTTTTCCCACATAGATCATTCTTGGATATTGAGAAAGGTTCCCTGTGCTATACAGTAGGTCCTTATTATTTATCAATTTTATATATGCTAGTGTATATATGTCAGTCCCAACCCTGCAATTTTGTTTAATATTCAGAATCAGCAAATTAAACTCATGAAAATATCCATTTTTCCAAGTTAAAGTGAAAGTCACTCAGTCATGTTGGACTCTTTGTGACCCCATGGATTCTATAGTCCATCGAATTCCCCAGGCCAGAATACTGGAACAGGTAGTCTTTCCCTTCTCCAGGGTATCTTCCCAACCCAGGGATCGAACCTAGGTCTCCCACATCGCAGATGGATTCTTTATCAGCTGAGCCACAAGGGAAGCCCAAGAATATTGGAGTGGGTAGCCTACGCCTTCTCCAACGGACCTTCCTGACCCAGGAATCGAACCAGGGTCTCCTGAATTGCAGGCTTATTCTTTCCCATCTGAACTATCAGGGAAGCCCCACGTTTCTAAGAATCTCCTCAAAAAGCTTGTTCCTTAGTTTAGAAAATATTTGTGAGAGTCCATTATATGTCACTAAAGTTTTTGACTCGAACTCTAGCAGTAAATAATATAGGGAAAGCCCTGCTCTCCTAGAGCTTATGGCCACTCAAGGCAAAATAGACATAAAGAATTGTTATGAAGACTTTAACAAGGATAATGTGAGAGAATGTGAATAGGGTCAGGGGCTAATTTAAATGGAATGGTCAGGGAAGCCTTTCTTAAATGGTGAGCTATGAGTAGAGACCAGACTGGCAAGAAGCCAAGCATGAGAGTATGTGGTGGCAAGGCACCTCAATCTGGGGGCACTCAAAGGAATTTGCGTGTTCAAGTAACAGAAAGAAAGCCCCAGTGGCTGTAGCACAGAGAGCGTGGAAAATGTATGGAAATACATTTGCAAATAGCACAGCTATATGGAAAATGGATTATACAAGAACAAGAAAGGCAGCAGTCAGACGATTTAGGGAGCTCTTGGCATAGTCCAGGTGAAAAATGATGACACATGGACTAGGCAGTAATGGCAGAGATAGAGCAGAGCAGTTGATATACAGAGCAGATTCATTTGTTGACTTTTAAGTCTTTAATTAAATTGAACCTCTGCAAGTATTTGCTATTGATATTACATTTTTAGATTCTAGTGTATCCCTTCATTTGGTTTTGCTTTCTAATTAATACAGCTTATTTGTTTTTCATTTAATCATTGACAATATTTACAGGTTGGAAAAAAACATATCTGGAAATTAATAAAACAGTAAGCTGAGACTATTGTTGCTTTAACTTGTAAGCATGACAATAGAAGAGGAAGAATGCAATTTTAAAAAAATACAATTATCTTTCATATAAATTAAATATGGTGAGTTTGGCAGCTCAGTAAATTCTTTTGACAAACTGACTGTAATTTGACATATAAGCTAAGAAAGTTATTTGTGATTTTTTAGTTTTTTCCTTGAACAAAGATTTCCAAATGCTTCTTTTAAAACTCTAACAGGAGATAGTTTTAGTAGAACACATTTTATATGTCAGTATTATTATACATAATTCTACTTTTCTATAATGTACACCAATGGTCCCTTTTTAACTTTTAATATTAAAAGATGGAAATTCACATTATGTATGAAAGAAAAATGGTCTATGCAGGTACAATATATACTTTCATGCAGAAGACCAAAAGTCTTGTATTTAGAGTGCTAAAATCAGCTTCAAGTCTTTACTTTAGCTCCTTTCTTTGGGGCAGAATTTTCTTCAAGTCATTCTAAATAGTTTGCTACTTTAGTTCAAGTTCTATAATGTTTATAATAATAGTCATGTACAGAATAAAAGAATACTAAGAAACAGTGTCAGACTTTATTTTTTTGGGCTCCAAAATCACTGCAGATGGTGACTGCAGCCATGAAATTAAAAGACGCTTACTCCTTGGAAGGAAAGTTATGACCAACCTAGATAGCATATTCAAAAGCAGAGACATTACTTTGCCAACAAAGGTCCATCTAGTCAAGGCTATAATTTTTCCTGTGGTCATGTATGGATGTGAGAGTTGGACTGTGAAGAAGGCTGAGTGCTGAAGAATTGATGCTTTTGAACTGTGGTGTTGGAGAAGACTCTTGAGAGTCCCTTGGACTGCAGGGAGATCCAACTAGTCCATTCTGAAGGAGATCAGCCCTGAGATTTTTTTGGAGGGAATGATGCTGAAGCTGAAACTCCAGTACTTTGGCCACCTCATGGGAAGAGTTGACTCATTGGAAAAGACTCTGATGCTGGGAGGGATTGGGGGCAGGAGGAGAAGGGGATGACAGAGGATGAGATGGCTGGATGGCATCACTGACTTGATGGACATGAGTTTGAGTGAACCCCGGGAGTTGGTGATGGACGGGGAGGCCTGGCGTGCTGAGATTCATGGGGTCGCAAAGAGTCGGATACAACTGAGCAGCTGCACTGAACTGAAGTCCCCTTAACTAACTTTGATTTTTTTTAAAAATATTTAATTCAAAAAATAAAATAGTAAATTTAGCATAAGGAGAAGATCTGGATGAATAATACCTCTTTACATCCAAGTTGTCACTTTTATAAAACTCCATATCCTCCATCTCCCACATCTTCAATATACCCTGACAATTTAAAGTTCCTCTGACTCGATGGACGTGAGTCTGAATGAACTTGGGGAGTTGGTGATGGACGGAGAGGCCTGGCGTGCTGTGATTCATGGGGTCGTGAAGAGTTGGACACGACTGAGCGACTGATCTGATCTGATGTGATTGATAGTTTCAATAAAGTTTCACAAGATCTCTATTTTTAATTCATTTCAAACCAACTTTATCTAGATCCTTTTTGCTCAGTCTACACAAACTTTTCTGGAATAAAAAATCACAAATATTTCCATTTCTGAAATTGTGTATCTTTCAGTCATATCTTTCACTTAAAATATCCCTGTTCCTCTAGGACCTTCTAAACACTAATCCGTGAAAGCTGAACTATGTTCTTCCTCCTCTACGACACCTTTCTTGACTATTCAGTCAGTAGTAACTCTTCCTCCTCCTTATATTATTTATTTTATAAAATTCATGCAAGGCTTTGTGGATAACGGCTCTTTTCACTTTTTTGTTTTGGTACATGTTTATCTCCTGCTTTTGTACATGGAGAGTGCATTTATCTTAAATTAATTCACAAGGGACATAACACTCTCCATTTGAGCAGAATCCCTAATACCTCTATTGGCTTATACTTATTTATTTTCCTTCTGACCACTGCAGTTAGCTAAATTTGAAGACTCCATTCTGTACCCATTCCTTAGCATACAGAAAGGAAATATTTTTATCACTCAACTAAACTTAGAGATGGATAGGGTTTTATACTTCTTCATGTCATCAGTCAGTGTGACAGATAGAAATAAACGGGTCTTAAAGTGAAGAAATGTTTTGCCCAAAGATACACAGCAACATGGGCTTCCAAGGTGGCTCAGTGGTAAAGAATCTGCCTGCCAGTGCAGGAGATGTGGGTTTGATCCCTGGGTTGGGAAGCTCCCCTGGAGGAGGAAATGGTAGCCCACTCCAGTATTCTTGCCTGCACAATGCCATAGACAGAAGAAACTGATGGACTACAGTCCATGGGGTTGCAAGAGTCAGATATGACTGAGCATGCCCACACAGAGTAGGGACTAACATGGATCTATCTGCTCTTTGTTTTTTGCTCATACTCCAAAAATACCATTTGTCACACTATAAGTACTGGTTAATATGGCCTGTCTCTCCATTAAAACAAAAGCTATAGAATCACCTTTTATCAGCCCAATGCCCAGCATATAGTAAGTGTTTAATAAACAGGTGTTGAATTATTTTTCCACTCTCTCAGGTAGAAATTAATTTGCTTCAATGTTCCAATCATTATCTAAGTTTTCCCTTTTAGTCCTCATTTGGTTCCATTTTTAAATCTTTTTTCAATTTGTACTATATTTCCATTGACTTTAATGTGGCAAGGAAATAAACAAAAGGAGATTGTTAATTTATTTGAGGCCTTTCATCATCCTGGTGCATCAACTGGAAAAGGCCAAATACAAAAGTGCTTGCCAAAGCGGCTTATGTATTCCTGTCAATTTCTGCCTGCTGAAAACATACTTCTTCCACAGCAGCCAGCAATGAAGGGGTTTGGAGCCAAATAGCAATGAGTCTGCCATCCTTTCCAAATTGTATCATGTTGTGCATTTGGAATCAAAAGCTAAGATATTTTATTCATCTCTTGTCACCAAAAGAAGCTTAAATGTTCTGTGATGGCTTTCAGTGCAGCAAGTCAATCAGTGAAGCTCAAAGAAGTGTTAACTGTGAATTGACCATGAAATCTTCAAACATTTCATCAAGTTTTCTGAAGATTCATTGTTTCTGAAAAGAATGATCCACTTAGCAACCCTTAAACGACAGAGTCTATAAAACCTACTAATCAAGAAGAAAACAAATAGACAGTAGGGGTATGCAAATTTCAAATTAGACCATAGTCCCAATGTCCCATGATTGAATCCTTGTGATGGATGATATCCATTATGTAACAATAAGCATGAATCTGAAAAGTGTGTGGTAAACATCATATTGTGACTCTGAAAATAAGTGTGTTAAGTTTAGCATTAAAAATGTATTTTGACACATACGTGCTTTTAGTAATTGTAAACCAACTTCAATTTCCAGTTCCAATAATTCAATATTTGAAATATTGAAATCCAATATTTCAAAAATATATAGCAGAGCCACCATGCTTGCCTGTACAATATATATTGCTTGTGTGTACATCACTCCCTAAAGTATGATGATATGGTAACCTTAATGAACATAAAATAGGATCCAAAATGCTTATCCTAAATATTTTGTCTTTTAAATATGCAATCATTTCTCTTCTCTCTATAGATATAGATGTTGTTGATCTTGTTGTTCAGTTGCTCAGTCATGTCAAATTTTTGTAACCCCGAGGATTGCAACACTCAAGGCTTCCCTGTCGTTCACCATCTCCTGGTGTTTGCTCAAAATCATGTCCATTGAGTTGGCGATATCATTCAACCATCTCATCTTCTGTTCCCCACTCGCCCTTCTCCTCCTGCCTTCAATGTTTCCCAGCATGAGTCTTTTCCAAAGAGCTTGCTCTTCCATCCGGTGGCCAAAATATTGGAGCTCCAGCATCAGTCCTTCCAATGAATATTCAGGGTTGATTTCATTTAGGATTTACTGGTTTGATCTCCTTGCTGTCCAAGGGACAGCAAAATCTGAGATATAGAGATATATATCTATATATATAGAGAGAGACGTATACGGCAAAATCTCAAAAATCTTCTCCAGCACTCCATTTCAAATGCATCAATCTTCAGCACTCAGTCTTTTTACTGTCCAGTTCTCACACCTGTACATGAATACTGGAAAAACCATAGCTTTGACTATGCAGACCTTTGTCGGCAAAGTAATGTCTCTGCTTCTTAATATGCTGTGTAGGTTTGTCATAACCTTTCTTTCAAGGAGCGGGTATCTTTTAATTTCATGGCTGCAGTCACCATCCACAGTGATTTTGCAACCCAAGAAAATGAAGTCTGTCACTGTTTTCATTGTTACCCCATCTATTTGCTGTGACGCGATGAGACTGGGTGGTGCCATCTGCGTATCTGAGGTTACTGATGTTTCTCCCTGCACTCTTGCCAGCATTTTGCATGATGTACTCTACATATAAGTTAAATAAGTAGGGTAACAATATACACCCTTTACATGTTCCTTTCTCAGTTTTGACCTAGTCTGTTGCCTCATGTCTGGTTCTACCTGTTGCTTCTTGACCTGCATACAGGTTACGCAGGAGGCAGATAAGGTGGTCGGGTATTCCCATCTCTTGAAGAATTTTCCACTATTTATTGTGACCCACACAGTCAAAGGCTTTAGCATAGTCTATGAAGCAGAAGTAGATGTTTTACTGGATTTCTCTAGCTTTTTCTATGATCCAGCAAATGTTAACAATTTGATCTCTGTTTCCTCTGACTTTTCTAAATCCACCTTGTAAATCTTGAAGTCTAGTTTGAAGGTTATAGATACAGATACAAACACAGATGCAGATGCAGATGTAGATATACGTATAGACAGAGCTTCCCTGGTGGCTCAGAAGGTAAAGCATCTGCTTGCAATGTGGGAAACCCATGTTCGATCCCTGGGTTGGGAAGATTCCCTGGAGAAGGGAATGGCTAATCACTCCAATATTCTTGCCTGGAATTCTATGGAACAAAGGAGCCTGGTGGGCTACAGTCCATGGAGCCACAGAGTTGGACATAACTGGGAGACTGACACATATAGATATACACACATATACACATGCAGTTAAGATATAGATATCTCTCTATATATACCTGTATCTTACCTGTATCTATACTTATATTTATATATTTATTTACACCTATACCTCTGTATCTCTCTCCATCTACCTTTCTTGAGAACCAAGCATCATGTTTACATTTCAAACAAGGAGACTGTGCCCAATATCATTTCTGTTTATTACTTTTTACATGTTTTTATTAAAAATTGCTCATTTAATTTGCTTCCAATTTTTATTCAGCATATTGTTATTTTCATCAAAAATTTAGCAATAGTAAATGCCATGAAGTAATGGGACTGGATGCCATGATCTTTGTTTTTTGAATGTTGAGTTTCAATTTAGCTTTTCACTCTCCTCTTTCACTTTCATCAAGAGGCTCTTTAGTACCTCTTTGCTTTCTGCCATAAGGGTGGTGTCATCTGCATATCTGAGATTGTTGATATTTCTCCAGCACTGTTGATTCCAGCTTGGGATTCATCCAGCCCAGCATTTTGCATTATATAATCTGCATATAAGGGCTTCCCTGGTAGCTCAGAGATTAAAAGCATCTGCCTGTGATGTGGAAGACCAGAGTTCGATCCCTGGGTTGGGAAGATCCCCTGGAGAAGGAAGTGGCAACCCACTCCAGTACTCTTGCCTGGAAAATCCCATGGACGGAGGAACCTGGCAGGCGGAATCCATGAGGTCACAAGAGTAGGATGTGACTAAGTGACTAAACACACACATCCTTCAGCTTAGCTGTAAATATATATTCCTTTTCATCTTTCCTGATAGGAAAGCCATCTAATCAATTTCACTGCTCTCATTTCAGACCTAAATTCAATACAATCTATAATTTAACTCTCGTGAGAGAGTTGAACAGATTGAATGCAATGCTTTTTAGTCTGAATTGGAAGATTTGAGGGCACATTTACTAAACACTCACCACTGTAACTGTGTAATGGAGATTAACCTAAAAGACTTTGATTTTTATCTTCATATATATTCTGGAGCTTACTAGTATTTCCTTGCCTCTCAGGAATTAATGAAGCTTCCATGTCCATCATATTTGAGCATGATCAGTAAACTTCAGGTTTTTAAGACTGCTGTAATACCTGTCAGAGATAATGACTATTTGCATGTTTCATGCTTGAGCACTGGATTCTATGGCTAATGATTCTCAAGAAACTGAGGGACAAATACAACAGGGAAGCTTATGTAGTAATTAATAAAGCTCTGTAATGAGATTTGTGAATTTTATTTTATATGGAAAGATGTTTAGAGATATTTGTTGATACCTAAATTCACAGTTCAGTTCATTTCAGTCACTCAGTTGTGCGCGACTCTTTGCCACCCCATGGACTGCAGCAAGCCAGGCTTCCCTGTCCATCACCAACTCCCGGAGCTTGCTCAAGCTCGTATCTGTGCCATCCAACCATCTCATCCTCTGTTGCCCCCTTCTCCTCCACCTTCAATCTTTCCCAGCTTCAGGGTCTTCTCCAATGAGTCAGTTCTTTGCATCAGGTGGCCAAAGTATTGGAGTTTACAGCTTCAGCATCAGTCCTTCCAATGCATATTCAGGGCTGATTTCCTTTAGGATTGACTCGTTTGATGTCCTTGCAGTCCAAAGGACTCACACAAGTCTTCTCCAACACCACACTTCAAAAGCATCAATTCTTTGGTGCTCAGGTTTCTTTATAGTCCAATTATTTCATCCTTATATGACTACTGGGAAAAGCATAGCTTTGACTAGATGGACCTTTGTTGGCAAAGTAATGTCTCTGCTTTTTAATAATCTGTCTAGTTTGGTCCTAACTTTTCTTCTAAGGAGCAAACATCTTTTAATTTCTTGGCTGCAATCACCATCTGCAGTGATTTTGGAGCCCCCCCAAAAATAAATTCTGTTACTGTTTCCATTGTTTCCCCATCTAGTTGCTATGAAGTGATGGGACCAGGGGCTTTGATTTAGTTTTCTGAATGTTGAGTTTTAAGCCAACTTTTTCACTCTCCTCTTTCATCAAGAGGTTCTTTTGTTCTTCACTTTCTACCATAAGGATGGTGGCATCTGCATATCTGAGTTTATTGATATTTCTCCCAGCAATCTTGATTCCAGCTTGTGCTTCATCCAGCCTGACATTTCTCGTGATGTATTCTGCATAGAAGTTAAATAAGCACAGTGGCAGTACTGTGCTTGATGTACTCCTTTCCCGATTTGGAATCAGTCTCTTGTTCCATGTCTGGTTCTAACTGTTGCTTCTTGACATGCATACAGATTTTTCAAGAGGGAGGGAAGGTGGTCTGGTATTCCCATCTCTTTAAAAATTTTCCTCAGTTTGTTGTGATCCACAAAGTCAAATCCTTTGGCGTAATTGCTAAAGCAGAAGTAGATGTTTTTCTGGAACTCTCTAGCTTTTTGATGATCCGATGGATGTTGGCAATTTGATCTCTGGCTCCTCTGCCTTTTCTAACTCCAGCTTTAAAATCAGGAAGTTCATGGTTCGGTACTGTTGAAGACTGCCTTGGAGACTTTTGAGCATTAATTTGTTAGCATGTGAGATGAGTGCAATTGTACAGTAGTTTGAATATTCTTTGGCATTGGCTTTCTTTGTGATTGGAATGAAAAATGACCTTTTCCAGTCCTGTGGCTACTGCTGAGTTTTCCAAATTTAGTGACATATTGTGTGCAATACTTTCACAGCATCATATTTGAGGATTTGAAATAGCTCAACTGGAATTCCATCACCTCCACTAGCTGTGTTCATAGTGACGCTTTCTAAGGCCCACTTGACTTTGCATTCCAAGATGTCTACCTGTAGTCCAGTGATCACACCATTGTAATTATCTGGGTCATTTAAGATCTTTTTTGTATAGTTCTTCTGTGTATTCTTATCACCACTTCTTAATATCTTCTGCTTCTGTTAGGTCCATACCATTTCTGTCCTTTATTGAGCCCATCTTTGCATGAAATGTTCCCTTGGTATCTCTAATTTTCTTGAAGACATTTCTAGTCTTTCTCATTCTATTGTTTTCCCCTATTTCTTTGCATTGATCACTGAGGAAGGTTTTCTTATCTCTCCTTGGTATTCTTTGGAACTCTGCATTCAGATGGGTGTATCTTTTCTTCTCTCCTTTGCCTTTCACTTCTCTTACTTTCTCAGCTATTTTAAGTTCTCCTCAGACAACCATTTTGCCTTTTTGCATTTCTTTTTCTTGAGGTTGGGCTTGATCACTGCCTCTTGTACAATGTCACGAACCTCCGTCCATAGTTCTTCATGTACTGTGTCTCTCAGATCTAATACCTTGAATCTATTTCTCACACCCATTGTATAATCATAAGGGATTTGATGTAAGTCATACCTAAATGGCTTAGTCGGAGAAGGCAATGGCAACCCACTCCAGTACTCTTGCCTGGAAAATCCCATAGACCAAAGAGCCCGGTAGGCTGCAGTCCATGGGGTCATTAAGAGTCGGACACGACTGAGGGACTTCACTTTCACTTTTCACTTTCATGCATTGGAGAAGGAAATGGCAACCCACTCCAGTATTCTTGCCTGGAGAATCCCAGGGATGGGGGAGCCTGGTGGGCTGCTGTCTATGGGGTCGCACAGAGTCGGACATGACTGATATGACTTAGCAGCAGCAAATGGCTTAGTGGTTTTCCCTACTTTCTTCAGTTTAAGTTTGAATTTGGCAATAAGGAGTTCATGATCTGAGCCACAGTCTGCTCCTGGTCTTGTTTTTGCTGACTGTCTAGAGCTTCTCCATCTTTGGCTGCAAATAATATAATCAATCTGATTTCGGTATTGACCATCTGGTGATGTCCATGTGTTGTCTTTTGTGTTGTTGGAAGAGGTGTTTGCTATGACCTGTGCATTCTCTCAGCAAAACTCTGTTAAACTTTGTCCTGCTTCATTTTGTACTCCAAGGCCAAACTTGCCTGTTACTCCAGGTATCTCTTGACTTCCTACTTTTGCTTTCCAGTCCTCTATAATGAAAAGGACATCTTTTTTGTATGTTAGCTCTAGAAGGTCTTGTAGGTCTTCATAGAACTGTTCAAATTCAGCTTCTTCAGTGTTACTGGTCAGGGCATAGACTTGGATTACTGTGATACTGAATGGTTTGCCTTGGAAACGAACAGAGATCATTCTGTCGTTTTTGAGATTGCGTCCAAGTACTGCATTTCAGACTCTTTTGTTGACCATGATGGCTACTCCATTTCTTCTAAGGGATTCCTGCCCACAGTAGTAGATATAATGGTCATCTGAGTTAAATTCACCCATTCCAGTCCATTTTAGTTCACTGATTCCTACAATGTCTATGGTCATTCTTGCCATCTCCTGTTTGACCACTTCCAATTTACCCTGATTCATGGACCTGACATTCCAGATTATTATGCAATATTGTTCTTTACAGCATCGGATTTACTTCCATCACCAGTCACATCTACATCTGGGCGTTGTTTTTGCTTTGGCTCCATCTCTTCATTCTTTTCAGAGTTATTTCTCCACTCTTCTTCAGGAGCATATTGGCCACCTATTGACCTGGGGAGTTCATCTTTCAGTGTCATATCTTTTTGCCTTTTCATACTTTGCATGGGGTTCTCAAGGCAAAAGTACTAAAGTGGTTTACCATTCCCTTCTCCAGTGGGCCACATTTTGTCAGAACTCTGACATGACCGTTCTGTCTTGGGTGACCCTCCAGGGCATGGCTCATAATTTTATTGAGTTAGACAAGGCTATGGTCCATGTGATCAGTTTGATTCATTTTCTGTGATTGTGGTTTTTCATTTTGTCTATCCTCTGAGTGATAAGGATAAGAGGCTTATGGAAGCATAATGGGAGAGATTAACTGTGGGGGAAACTTGTTCTTTTTCTGATGGGCGGGGCCATGCTCAGTAAATTTTTAATCCAATTTTCTGTTGATGGGTGGGGCTGTGTTCCCTCCCTGTTGTTCATTTCAGCAGCTCAGTCCTGTCTGACTCTTTGAAGCCTGCAGCACGCTAGGCTTCCCTGTCCATCACCCGCTCCTGGAGCTTACTCAAACTCATGCCCATTGAGTCTGTGATGCCATCCAATCATCTCATCCTCTGTCGTTGTTGACCTGATACCAAACTACATTGGAGGTAATGAAGATAATGGCGACCTCCTTCAAAAGGCCCCATGCTCGCACTGCTGCACTCAGTGCCCCTGACCCTGCAGCAGGCCACTGCCCACCCATGCCTCCGCCAGAGACTCCTAGAGACTCACAGGCAAGTCTGGGTCAGTCTCTTGTGGGGTCACTGCTTCTTTCTCCTGAATCCTGCATTGCAGGCAGATTCTTTACCAACCGAGTTATCAGGGAAGCTCACCTAACTTCTAGATCACAAACACACAGACACACACACAAATATTAATAATGTCATGTGACAAAGGGGTACTGAATCCTATATCTTTTCCACAAGAGTGGGTGATTTTTTATTTTTGTATGTTTTGTTTTGATAAAAGATACCTTCCCTCTTAAATATATCTATATATCTATATATATATATCTTTCACTAGCCATCAGGACTTGTCCTGCACTATCCGTATGTTTGTTGGTGGGTAAATAACCTCCTAACTAAAAACCATGTTCTGGTTCAAGACATCTGTTAAGAAAAATTTCAAAGGATTTTGTTAATGATTATCACTGGCCAGAACATTTTTACTTTTACTAATGTGGCCAGGTTTGAGAAAGTCTAAACTAGAGAGTGACAGGAATTATGTCGTTACAATGGAATCAATATGTTAATAGTCTTAAAATCAGGCTGACCTGGACATGAACCCTTCCTTTGTATTTGATTGGAGAAGGAAATAGCAACCCACTCCAGTATTCTTGCCTGGAAAATCCCATGGATGGAGGAGCCTGGTAGGCTATGGTCCATAGGATCGCAGAGTCAGACATGACTGAGCGAGTTTCACTCACTCACTTGGTTCTTGATAGTTGTGTGATCTTGGATATATTAACTTAGATTTTCTGAGTTCGGCCGTCTTCTTTTAAAAAATATGGATAACATGATTTATCCCATACACTTGTTAAAATTGTAAGCAAAGTTCTGGTATACTGGCTTGCGCCTGATATTTATTTCACAAACATGAACTGTTAATCTTAAACGTTTGTAATTTTTCACTTTGATGAAATGTTTTATCAAATCCCTAATTAAAATACAAGCAAATATCTTCTGGGCAGTCAGTTAAGAAAACAGGGGTGAATTATAAAGATACCCAGTTGCTGACCTCATTTTTGTTTTTAAGATGGTTCCTGAAGAAGGTCAGTGGAAATCTTTGGCTCAAAGAATGTTATCACATGCATGATTTAAAGAAGTGACCCCTGTTCTTTTTGGCACCAGGGACCATTGTCATGGAAGACAATTTTTCCATGAGCTGCAGTTGTGTGTGTTGAGGGGAAGAGGATGGTTTTGGGATGATTCAAGTGCATTACATTTATTGTGTACTTTATTTCTGTTATTATTACACTGTGATATATAAAGAAAGACTTACTCAACTCACCATAATGCAGAATCAGTGAGAGCCCTGAGCTTGTTTTCCTGAAACTAGACATCCAGTCTCGGAGTGATGGGAGAGTGATGGGGGATTCCTGTAAAGACAGATGAAGCTTTGCTCAATTGCCTGCTGCTCAACTCCTGGTGCGTGGCCTGGTTCCTAACAGGCGACGGACCAGGGGTTGGGGTTCCCAGTCTAAAGTACTTTCTACATCCTGCCATAGCTGACATAATCTCCTCTTTGAATTTTTACCACTTTTTTCCCTTACTCCTACTGTTCCTGGAACATTTCAGTACATTACAACTTCAGCTTTTGTGCTTGTCTCCCCTGCCTTCGACATTTTCCCCATTTTCAGTTCTAATTTCCTAACTTAAATAATGTGTTTTCTCTAATGTTTTCTTTCTGTAGTGACCTTCCATAAGTAGCCCATTTTAAATGACACCCCACTATTCTCTATTCTGATACTAAACTCTAGTTACCATTTAAAGTGCAGATTTTGAGGACAAAGGATTTATCTCTCTAGCATATCAATATATTCCTTGTATCTAGGAAATTGTCTGAAACAAAGTAGATGCTCAAAAATTTATATCACATAATATTTTCACAAATAATTGTTCAATATTGGAGGACTTAGGGATAGATACATCATTTATTTATATATTTTTGTATATATGTATACATGCTTGCTGCTTGCTAAGTCGTTTTAGTCATGTTGACTCTTTGCAAATCTATGGACTGTAGCTTGCTAGGCTACTCTGTCCATGGGATTTCCCAGGCAAGAATCCTGGAGTGGGGTGCCATGCCCTCCTCCAGGGGATCTTCCCAACCCAGGGATCGAGCCCATGTCTTTTACATCTCCTGTATTGGTATGCTTGAGTGTATTTATTTGCCACTGTGAACTAAAATCTGGCTTGATATATGCTATCAAAAAATGAAACATTTATTTAGGTATAATCTACATATCAGAAAATGCTCCACTCTAAGTGGACTTTTTAATGAGTTCAAAAAAATTCATATACTCATTTATCCATCACCATAATCAATAAATAAGCTATTTTCATTACTTCATAATGCTCCCTTGAGGCTCTTCCCAGTCATTCCCTACTCTATACCTGGTTTCACACAACCACTGATCTCTTGACTCTATGGATGATATTTTTCTTTTACAGAAAGTCATATAAATGGAATCATACAGTATGCATTCTTCTAGGTCCAATTTCTTTCAATCAAGCCTAACATTCTGGTAAACTCTCCACATTTTTTTGTATATGTAATCCATTACTTTGTATTGTTTAGTAGTGTTCCAGGGTGCCAGTATTCTACCTTTATTTATCCTTTCAATGATAAAGGACATGCAATTTGTTTCCAGTCTTAGGATATTATGAAGAAAACTGCTTTGAATAATCATATCTAAATATTGGGCTTACCAGGTGGCTCAGTGGTAAAGAATCCACCTTCCAGTGCAGGAGATGCAGAAGAGTATGGTTCTATCCCTGGATCAGGAAGGTCTTCTGGAGGAAGAAATGGCAACCCACTCCAGTATTCTTGCCTGAAGAGTCCCATGGACAAAGGAGCCAGGCAAATTGCAGTTCATGGGGTCACAGAGAGTTGGACATAATTGAGCATGCACACATAACATATAAATTTTATACAGACGTGATTTGGCAGTTTGCATATGTTCAGTGAGTGGTTGCTGAGACAGTTAGAGGTGTGAGCACCTTATTGGGAGGTGCTGCTAAATCACTTCAGTCATGTCCGACTCTGTGCGACCCCATAGACAGCAGCCCACCAGGCTCCCCTGTCCTTGGGATTCTCCAGGCAAGAACACTGGAGTGGGTTGCCATTTCCTTCTCCAATGCATGAAAGTGAAAAGTGAAAGTGAAGTCGCTCAGTTGTGTCAGACTCTTAGCGACCCCATGGACTGCAGCCTACCAGGCTCCTCTGCCCGTGGGGTTTTCCAGGCAAGAGTACTGAAGTGGGGTGCCATTGCCTTCTCCGTATTGGGAGGTAATATCTATGAAAATATAAAGGGTTCTGCAGATGGGAGATTGTGGAGGGGGAAACTTTGGACTGCAGAAACTTTTAAAGAGAAATAAAACAAAACTGGGCAGGGTGGGCCTCAGACTAAAATATAGGTCTGACAATATTTCAACTTAGTGAAGCCATGCTGTATCAAGTTAGATGTTCTGAAAAACAGGTGCCAAGGTAGGATTAAATCCCCCCAAAATGTATTAGATCTCCTGATTCAGGTGGCAAAATTCTTTTCACTTCTGCCTGTATCTTATGCAAAATTATTTCCTTGTGTTCCAGCACAAGCTGGAACAGAATACCCAGATGTAATATATATACAGAGAAAGCAATGGCACCCCACTCCAGTACTCTTGCCTGGAAAATCCCATGGATGGAGAAGCCTGGTAGGCTGCAGTCCATGGGGTCACTACGAGTCAGACATGACTGAGCAACTTCACTTTCACTTTTCACTTTCATGCAATGGAGAAGGAAAAGGCAACCCACTCCAGTGGTCTTGCCTGGAGAATCCCAGGGATGGGGGAGCCTGGTGGGCTGCCGTCTATGAGGTCGCACAGAGTCGGACACGACTGAAGCGACTTAGCAGCAGCAATGTTATATACACGGGCTTCCCCAGTGGCTCAATGGTAAAGAAGAAAGAAACAGTAACCCACTCCAGTATTCTTGCCTGGGAAATCCCATGGACAGGGGAGCCTGGTGGCCTACAGTCCATGGCCTGACAAGAGTCAAAACACATGCGCGCACACACACACACACACACACACACACACACACACACACACACACACATATGCTTCTGGAATTTATGTGTGCATACCAAGGATTTTGCTTCCCTTATTGTGGCAAAGAACACATAATTCAGGATTTTTTTTTTTTTAATTTATAGTGGATACTCTACAGTTGGACTCCTAAGACCTTTATTTATGTTTCAGGAGCCTAAATAATCATAGGATACATTCTACTCTCTGTGGTCCATTTTTCTCACCAAAGCTGCTCATCCTGTCCAGTTATCATGTATCATTTATTTTAACGGTTCAATGTGACTTCCAGATTTCTGCATTATGACAGAGCAGGAGATGTACATAGACCTGGAGCAAGATTCTGATGTCCCTGCTGTGCCAATACCAATTAAATATTTTTTAGCATTCTCTTTTCATTTTAATCATTTATATTGTTATACTCTACATAATAAAATTGTCCCATTTAAAGCATGGAGTTAAATAGATTTTACAAATACATGTGATCAGTTACCCATCACCACAAAATATGTGTAACATTTCTGTAACCACAAAACATTTCCTAATAACTTGTTCCAAACCCTTAAGAACATTAATGAAAAAAAAGAGACTATGCATTGTTTTGTGTAATGTTTTTCCCACTTAGATTGATAAATGACTTTGAGATTCACACATCAATCATCTGTGCCTTCATAATGATGAGTAATGTTTCCTTCTGTGAATATCTTTCTATCTAAATGGAAACAGATTATTTCAGGTTTTGTTTTTTTTAGGCTGCTATGATTACTTTGGGCAACTTTTATGTGTCTTTATTTCCTTTGGATAAATAACTAAATTTTGCATTTCTGGTCATAGAACAGGTAGATTTTTAATTCTGTAAGAAACTTGACAGAACTGTTTTCAAAGCAGTTGTATTTTTTAATTTTTGCATGAACAATGTATCAGAGTTTCACTTGCTCCACGTTTGGTGTTATTATTGTATTTTTAAATTCATCCATCTGAAATCTTGGGAGATGTTTAGTAGTATCTCATTGTGGTTTTATTCACTTTTCTATCATAATAATAATATTGAACACTTTTTCTGGTGCTTATTGCCCATGCTTACACCATCTTTTCTCAATTGACTATTTAAATTACTTGTCTATTTTTTACTAGATTTTCCCCATCATTTTATTATTGAATTGTAAGACATTTTCATTACCAAATATATTCACTTCTTCAGGAAAACAGAAAGCACTTTATAGATGATCAAGGAGATTTCAAGTGCAAAGGAAAAGTAAAAGTGTGCAATTCTAGAATTCACAATTATTCTGAAGGAGCTATAGGATTTTGAGCAGAATGACATAAAACTTTATTTACTTCACAATTTTAGTTTAGAAGGAAATCACATCAGTGAACGCATAATAGCAACAGTAGTATGCTGCATAAGCAGAATAGCAACGAAAGCAGTGGAACTCAAACTCTTTCAGTTTTTTTGAAGTTACTTTTTTTTAATTCAAATTACCACCTTATTTAATGCTTGTAAATACTATTTTTGTATAATGACATATGGAGGAATCCTCTTCAGCCGTGTTTTATTTATTGTGTTCCCACTAATAAAAGCTATCACTTATTACTTTCTAATGCCAACTGTTTCTTAAGCCTATACATTATTACTTATTATAAATAACAAAAAGTGTTTTACTAATAGATTTTTAATGAGAAGTAAATAATTACTCCATTAATATAAAGAAAGTGAAAGAAAGTGAAGTCGCTCAGTCGTGTCTGACTCTTTGCGACCCCATGGACTGTAGCCTACCAGGTTCCTCCATCCATTGGATTTTCCAGGCAAGAACGCTGGAGTGGGTGGCCATTTCCTACTCTAGGAGATCTTCCCAATCCAGGGATTGAACCCGGGTCTCCCGCATTGTAGGCAGATGCTTTACTGCCTGAGCCACCAGGGAAGTGTCCCCATTAAAATAAGCACACTACTATTTATTTCTCAGGAACTTAATCCTCAACTTGCCTTGCAATCTAGTTATTGGATTATAAATTATGTTTATTGGTTTTATTTTACATGCAAGCAATGATCTTATAAATATATTTAAGTTTACGATCATTGTTTACACGGCATAAATTGCTGTATTTTTTCCAGTCTTTGGAAATTGATCCCCTAATTATGGGATAATTACTATTCAGTGATAGAGTAATTATAGAGTAATTGCTAAGTCATTATTGAGTAATAACATTGTAACACCATGAAATTATAGGGTAGATAAATGCATGCCGATTTATACATACTAAACCACAGTATAGAAAATCCAATAATTATATTTCATCGTATTTAAGGAAAGCATACACTAAATCACACTAATCAGTTTTAGTATTCATGTATATTAGTGAAATTGCTTCAAACCAATTCCTTTATTTTCTCATGAAAGCAAATAGCTTAATTTTTGTGGGAAAGTTAATAGTGGAGACAGATTGTATGATAGGAATTTATGTTTTCTCTTTAAATATCTCTGTGCATATTACCTTTCATGTTTATGTGATCACAAATGTGATTTTGCAGGGGAAAAATACTATTATTTTAAATGTACCTATCCCACTGAATTGAGAAGAAACAGGAAAGAACTAGCTTCTATCATTCTAAATTTTTATGCACTAGATTTACATACACATTCCCCCTTATATTAAACAAATAAACAAGCATGCTTTTGTGGGAGGAATAGATTCTGAAACTTCAATTACATATTTTTATGGCTTCAGTGTCATGAAAGACAAAAAATTCTTGTGGAAATTATTCTAAATTAGAGAAGAATTAAATTCATGACAAGTAAAATTAATAAATGATTCTAGCTTAAGTCCTTTGTCATAAAATGTCACAAATATGCGGTATTATTAAGAAAATTAGAGAAATTGGAATTTGGGTTTTATATTGAGCAAAAGTATTGCATCCATGTTAAATTTGCTGATTGTGTACATTATATTGTTTTATGTTGGAGGATATACTTGATTGTTGATAATACATGCTTTGATATTAACCACTATGCACTCCCATTCCAGGAAAGGTGTTTGTTTGGACACACATACACACACTCACATTCACACACATTTATGGAGAGAAAGAGGGAGAAAAAAGAGAGCAAAACTAACAAAATCTTGATAAGAAAGAGATAAATACATGAATGATAAATACATAAATGCTCCTTGTAGTATTCTTGCAACTGTTTTACTGAATGTAGTTGATTTACAAAGGTGTGCTAATCTCTGCTCTATAGCAAAGTGACTCATAGCACATATATACATTCTTTTTTAAATATTCTTTTCTATATGTTTTATCACAGGATATTGAATACTGTTCCCTGTGTTATACATTAGGACATTGTTGTTTATCCATTCTAAATATAATAGCTTGCATCCACCAACCCCAAACACCCAGTCCATCCTCTCCCTCTACTCCTTCCCTTGGCAACCACAAGGCTTTTCTCTATGTTGCTGAGTCTTTTTCTTTCTGTAGATGGGTTCATTTATGACATATTTTAGATTTCACATGTACCTGATATCATATGATAACTGTCTTTCTCTTTCTGACTTACTTCACTTAGTATGATAACCTCTAGTTTCATCCATGTTGCTGCCCAGGGCATTATTTTGTTCTTTTTTTTTGCTAAGTAGTATTCCATTTTGTATTTTGTACATCTTCCATTGTATTCTATTTTATATATTGTACATCTTCTTTATCCATTCATCTGTCAGTGGGCATTTAGGTTGTGTCCAGTCTTAACTATTGTGAACAGTGCTGCTCTAAATATAGGGGTACATGTAACTCTTTGAATTATAGTTTTGTCTGGGTATATTCCCAGGAGTGAGATCGCTGTTTCTTAAAAGAAGCATGTCAGCTTTATAATATCTCTAAAAATATGAATCCCAAATTATAAAGAAATGTAGTACTTTTCAGTTAAATTAGCTCTAGCAAAATCAAATTTTAAAGATCCAACTATTTTTTCCTCCTAATTCTCATGGTGTCATTCAAATCAAAGTCTGGTTTCTAAATAATTCTGCATTTATTACTTGATATAAATGTCCATATATTGTGGGAAAATATACAATATAAAGTTGGCTTTCTATTGAGAAATAAATACTTTCAGAGGAAAATAAAGACTTGAGAAGAGTTTTGAAAAAACAGCATTTGACATGAAAATCATTTATTGAAAAAATAACATTCACAAATTGAATATATAATCATAAGTATTAGAGAGAGTTATCCATCTAACCTCAAATCAAATGTATTACATTTCAAGATGAGAGATGTACTTGGTTATTATGTAAAAACTTCAAATTAAACTTAATTATAAAATATTATTGATGCTAGTTTTACTGCTATATCACTTAGTGATTATCTTACTATCAAATGCATATTCAGTTCATTTTTTTCAACTCATAATGAAGTGAAGAAGTGAAGTCGCTCAGTCATGTCCGACTCTTTGCAATCCCATGGACTGTAGCCTATTAGGCTCCTCCCTCATCCATGGAATTTTCCAGGCAAGAGTACTGGAATGGGTTGCCATTTCCTTCTCCAGGGGATCTTCCCAACCCAGGGATCGAACCCGAGTCTCCTGCATTGCAGGCAGATGCTTTACTGTCTGAGCCACCAGGGAAGCCAACTCATAATAAACGTTTTTAAAGAAAATAAGACAGTTTTTTAAAATAAAAATTCTCCATGTAAGATAGAAATAATAAAATCTCCTTTTTATTCTTTGGAGGCAAGTTCTTCATAGTAAATGTGATGTACTGAATATTTAGTAGTATTAAATAGTGTTGTTAGTATTCTTATTTTAATGATTATAATATACACATTCAAAATCATATGAGCTTATGACATTGATACTCTTTTGAAAATAAAATTACTTATTAAAATATTAACTATCTGAGTTCAATTTCTTTTTTTTCCTACACAGACTCAAAAAAAAATTCTTATTTACCCCTATTATATATCTAATGCATACTTAGTCCTTTTATTCTTCAACTCAGTAATAATAAACTGATATTTTAATTTATTACTTAAAATAGTTTAATTAAAATCACCTATTTAGTATTGCAAAAATTTTCAGAAATGTATTCTATTTAACAGACTATATTATTTTCCATTCAAACTTATGTTCATTTTCCACATATCACAGAGAAGGCTAGAAGGAATTTAATGTGTCTGAATTCTGTGACTTCATCATCTCTGTGCTATTATAGAGCTTTAAAAAGTCTTCCAAATGCTATATTTTCTTCTTATTTGTGAGATATATGCATGGTGGTTGTTTAGTCGTGTCCGACTCTTACAATCCCATGGACTCTAGCCCGCCAGGCTCCTCTGTCCATGGGATTCTCCAGGCAAGAATACTGGAGTGGGTTGCCATTTCCTTCTCCAGGGGATCTTCCCTACCCAGGAATCGAACCCTGGTCTCCTGCATTGCAGGCAGATGATTTACCAACTGAGCTATGAGGGAAGATGAGATATAGTATAGAGTTATTCAAATTTGAATTTAAACATTAACATTAATGCCAAAAATAGGCATCCTCTCTGTGTTTATATGCATATATATGTATATACATATATATGCACACATATGAAATACATTTCCATATCTACAAATATCGGTGATCTTTTAGATAACACATTAAATTTATGACATTTTCAACTAGGGCAAAGTATATTTCAATAATGATTAAGAGAAAACTAGCAACCTCATTATTACTAACACTTGCAACCAATCATGTGAAATGCTCATTTGGATGTCATGTTTTTTCAGATTTTAACAATAAAGTCATTAAGTTTGGAGAAAATTATGTCAGACATCTTTTGATCTTTCTTTGAAGATATCAAAGTTTTTCCTATCATAGAGAAAGAGGTGTAGACCTGTCCTGTTTATGTTTCTGCAGTCAGCAATGCATTAGGCACTAGATAGTAATGAATAACCAAACCCATATGACATAATACCATCCTGTAGGAAAGAGTATTCATTTGCAGAAATAACCATCGGGTATGCAGAAATACATAGAGAATGCAGAAATACCATAGGAAAAGCATGTAAAACATGACATCATTCTCTAAGAAATAGAATTAATTTGTAGAAATACCATAGAGACTGCATTGTAATTATAGAGTCCTTAGATGTTCATAAATGTTTAACTGATGACTTGTAATATTTTATCATTACCTTTTGAATTCCTAATAAATGTTTAAGTAGTATCTAGTTTATATTCCTCAGTTTTTAATGTGAGACGGGACCCAATAACTTTCTACATCACACAACTGGCTAAGCTAAGGCAAAAAGTTAAGACTCTTGAATCCTAGGCAGAATGCTTTCAATTATATAGCTCTGAGATATGATTTAGCATTAAAAATTAATTCTACCTTGTATAAGCTTTTGTTTATGCTGTTTTTAATGTTCACAGCAGCAAATAAAAACCGACAAATTAATGAAATTCCATTCTTTAGCATATATATTTGTTTAATACAGCAAATCCTCTTTCTAATATAAAACTTATTACTTGCCTTATTAGAATTTTTAAATAATGAAAGTCTCTCTAACAGAGTAATACATCCTAAAGGATGAAGACTGCATCCACTTCACTGTATTCTCAGCACATGGCACAAAGTAAAAGATAAATATTTGTTCACCACCACTGTACCCTTGTCTAAGATTGACTATGATATTCAAACACACAAAGTATTCATGTTCTTTCCAATAACTATAGTCATTCTGACATGCTAAAAGAAAGTATGTTCACTTATTTATATAAAATATTTCTTCTATGAATTAACAGAACAAATGCTAACTATGCTTTGCAGTTGGTAACCCAGAAGGGTACTTTTATCAGTAGGTTAAAGAGGTATTGTATGATTGGCTTGAATTGTATGATTGCATCCACTTCCTAATGAAATATATTTGGGATTTTTGGTAACAATTATTCTTTGAATAAAAGATATATAGTTCTGCCCAAGAGCTCCATATCCATCATGTTTCTGTGTCATATCAAGAATCAACCTTATCTTGATAACCACCCTGATCTATTAAAATATAAGGCAGGAAAATAACAGGTCTTGGAGATCTGGACTCTAATTGCTGCTCTTGTTTTACTAGCTACTAAATAACTTCATCTCTTTGAGAAACTGTTTCCATATAAAATGTAGAAAGTAAGCTTTCCACTTTTATCATTTACATTAAATAGAAATCCCATATAATAGCATTGAAGATAAGAAAAAAATCATGATATGTGTGGTATAATTAATAATTGCACAAGAATGGTAAAGGGAGCACAGAAAATGAATGCATTTGCTACATTAAACAGAATATTTTTATTTTTGCATTTTGAACAAGCTTTTTGATCTGTGTTTGAGACCAAAACAAACCAAACCAAAATGGTAGAGTTGGGGAATGGGATAACTGGTTCTTGTGAAGCTGTGACACTGGGCAGTTTTTAATACATCTCTAAGCTGCATTGTGGAACAAAAGATTATAAAATGAATGAAATATTGATTGTGCAATTTAATTGAGATAATGCATGTAAATAATTTAAAAATTGATGCAGGGTCAGTAAATGAAGGATAGTCCTTTTCTTTTTTCTCTGTTTTAGTTTATTTTAGATCTACAAAGTGACAGTATTTAGTAATTCAAATAAAATTAGTACTCAAATTCTGACCTTGAAGAAGAAAAGAAATCCATCTTAGTTTTTTGCCTCTCTACTAAACATAAGTCATATCACTTGATGCATCTGTGCAGTGAGTCAATAATGCTAATGCTCACAAATAATTATGCAGCAAAAATTTTAAAGAGCTTTAGTTTCCAGAAAGTGTGCTCTATAATATTTTTGAAAAGACCATTTTGGATCAAAAAATCTTAAATATATTCTTGATGTTTTTAAGAAAAATGATACCGCCTGCTTGTAAGAGAAGATTGAAAGTTTGAACCCTATTTTTGACAGTGTTGTTTCTGGTAAAGTCTGTCTACAATGCGGGAGACCTGGGTTCGATCCCTGGGTTGGGAAGATCCCCTGCAGAAGGAAATGGCAATGCACTCCAGGACTATTGCCTGGAAAATCTCATGGACAGAGGAGCCTGGTAGGCTACAGCCCATGGGGTCGCAAAGAGTCGGACACGACTGAGCGACTTCACTTTCACTTTCACAAATTACATAGACTGGGTGGCTTAAACAATATGCATTTATCTCTCACAATTCTGAAGACTGGGAAACTGAAGATTAAGATTTTGGTAGATCCAATGTCTGGTGCGAGTCCGCCTCTTTGTTCATGGATGGCCATCCTCTGCCTGTGTCTTCACTTGGCAAAGAGCAGAGGAAGAGAAAGCAAGTGCTCATGGCTTTTTACAAGGGCACTAATCCCATTCCTGGAGGCTCTACCTACCTACCTTCATGACCTAGTTATTACTCACTTCTGAATATCATCACATTTGGGTTAGGATTTCATCATATAAATTTGAGGGGAGATATAAACTTTAATTCTACAATATACAACACCATAGAGCTAAGACAGAACAAACAGAAAAGGCCAATGAAGAAAACAGGTCTTGGTAGACCATTTTCCTCTAGACTCCAAAGTCTTGACTCTAAAGTTGAATGGAATAAAATCAGCCTTCATACATAGTAAAGTCATTTTTTTTTCTTTGTGATTAGTAGTTATCTTTAAAGAAAAAAATATATTTGGAGTATAGTTGATTTACAGTGTTATGGTAGTGCCACAGCAAAATGATACAATTATAAGTATACATATACAACACCCCCCCACTTTTTTTAAAGATTCTTTTCCCATAGAGGCCATTACAGAGTATTGAATAGAGTTGCCTGTGCTATGTGGCAGGTTCCTATTAGTTATCTGTTTTATATATAGTAGTATGTACATGTCAATCCCAGTCTCCCAGTTTGTTCCTCCCCACTTATCCCATCGTAGCCATAAATTTGTTTTCTATATCTGTGACTCTAATTCTGTTTTGTAAATAAGTTCCTCTGTACCCCCCATTTATTGGGTTCCACATATAAGTGATATCATATGACATTTGTCTTTCTGTGTCTGACTTCATTCACTGTGACAATCTCTAGGTCCATTCATGTTCCTGTAAATAGCATTGTTTTGTCCTTTTTTATTATTATTACTAAGTAATATTTCATTGTATATATTATGGTAAAGCATCTGCCTACAACGCGGGAGACCCGGGTTCAGTCCCTGGGTTGAGAAGATCCCCTGGAGAAGGAAATGGCAACCCACTCCAGTATTCTTGCCTGGAAAATCCCATCGATGGAGGAACCTATTAGGCTACAGTCCATGGGGTTGCAAAGAGTTGGACACGACTGAGCGACTTCACTTTCACTTTTCACTACATTTTCTTTATCCATTCTTCTGTAGATAAACATCTAGGTTGCTTGCATAAATATTGAGGTGCACTTATCTTTTCAAATT
Source organism: Bison bison bison (assembly GCF_000754665.1). NCBI lineage: Eukaryota > Metazoa > Chordata > Mammalia > Artiodactyla > Bovidae > Bison > Bison bison. The sequence continues at coordinate 6,549,922 of NW_011494625.1, forward strand.
ATGTTTTTCTCTGGGAATATGCCCAGGAGTGGGATTGATGGTATGGTAGTTCTAGTTTTAGTTTTTTGTTTTTTTTTTTTTTCTGTTTGATTTTTTTTAAATTTTATTTTATTTTTTAACTTTACAATATTGTATTGGTTTTGCCATATATCAAAATGAATCTGCCACAGGTATACATGTGTTCCCCATCCTGAACCCTCCTCCCTCCTCCCTCCCTATACTATCCCTCTGGGTCATCCCAGTGCACCAGCCCCAAGCATCCAGTATCGTACATCGAACCTGGGCTGTTGACTCGTTTCATATATGATATTATACATGTTTCAATGCCATTCTCCCAAATCTTCCCACCCTCTCCCTCTCCTACAGAGTCCAAAAGACTGTTCTATACATCAGTGTCTTTTTTGCTGTCTCGTATACAGGGTTATTGTCACCATCTTTCTAAATTCCATATATATGTGTTAGTATACTGTATTGGTGTTTTTCTTTATGGCTTACTTCACTCTGTATAATAGGCTCCAGTTTCATCCACCTCATAATAACTGATTCAAATGTATTCTTTTTAATGGCTGAGTAATACTCTATATTTACAATAACATTCTAGTTCTGTGGAAAATGTCATTGGTAATTCTATAGGGATTGCATTGACTCTGTGGATTGCTTTGGGAAGTATAGTCATTTTCATAATATAGATTTTTCCAATCCAAGAACATGATATGTATCTCCTTCTGTTTCTGTCATCTTTGATTTCTTTCATCAGTATCTTACAGTTGTCTGAGAACAGGGCTTTTGTCTAGTAAAAAGTCTATTTTGAAAAAAAAATATGAATATCCCAGAGAAATCTCAAATCATGTGGCTGCATTAGGTTAAACAAAGTTTCTAAAATCTACAGATGACAAGCAGAAGCTAAATAAGAATCCTTTTCTAGAGTAAAACAATGATCACAAATGACATCATTCTAATCCTCAAATTACTTCTACAAGTAGTTTTCAATGACAACATGTTATATACAAGATCAAATGTAACCACATAAAGAGGTGGCAGGACAACATGAACTAAATGTTTAGAACTAAGAACAAAGTGATATATAGAAAGTATAAATATTGGAAAAATCAGACTCAGACTGAAGATAAAAAAAATGCATTTATGCATTAAAGGAGATAAAAGCAAAGCTTCAACAACTGGGCAGAGTACCAGAAACAGTAAAAAGGAACTTAAGCATATTGAAGAAAAACCTTTATAGAATTTATTTCTGTGAATAATATAATAATCTAAAAGAAGGGCTCAATGAACATACTTAATAACAGATTATACAAGATGAAAGAGAAATCATGAATTAGAAATTTTGCCAGAACAAACAAAAGATGAATGCAGCAGTTGGAGACAGAAACTGGAAATTTTTATATAGGAGGAAGAAAAACACAGAAGGTACCAAACAATCAATAGCATATGTTTAATTAGAGATTCAGAAGTAGAGACGCATGTTAATAAGACAGAAGTAATATAGGAGGTAGAGTTTAAGAATGTTCCAAAATTCCTGAATTGTATTAATCCATTGTTTCAAGAAGTTTTATGATGCTAAGCAGGGTGAATGCAAAGAAACCTATACATACACTATCAAAAGAAAACTAGAGAAAACCAAAATCAGGCCACTCCTCGGTTCTGGGCAGGAGTCCTGCAGGACTGTGACACTGAGGAGTAGCAGTCAGACACAGAGGCCGTACTCAGGGACCTGTCCAGTTGGAAAGAAGTTGTGCACTGCAGCCACAGCCTGTGTAGGATCAAGAGGAGGCTGCTGGTGTGGGAGGGCACTTTGTGTTCCTGAAGGTTCAGACAAGGCCCTCAGATGTGGCCAGGGAGGGTCTGTGGTGCCTGGCCTAGTCTTACCCCCTGCCTTGCAGGACACTGGGGCTGCCTGGAGGGAACACTGGCAACCCATCTGACCAGCCCACACCACATGTTCCGGCTCTGCCTGTCTTGCTCCTGCTGTTGGCTAAGGGCCAAGGGCACGTGCTGCCAGGGCTCTGGACAGGGCTACACCCCTAGTGTACCGAAGCAGGCTGCAGCCAGCGTGCTCCTGTTGCCTTTCATAGCCCTCTGCCTTCCTGGTATGGGACCAGAGCCTTCCCCATAACTTCTGCAAATGAAACCCAAAGCCCACCCAGCTGTGTTCATTCCTTCCTGTCCTTCAAAGCACTTAGCCTTCTCCAAGGCCTGTGTGAGTCCTGGACATATGTTTTTGTTGGTGAATGAGGTATATATAACTATAACTATTTATATATGACTGCATATATAACTAACAACTCATATATGCAACTTTCAGTAAATAGATATATGAAAATGAAAAGACAATTCGTTGGTAGTAGCAAAAAAAAAAAAAAAAAAAAAGGCAGGGGGAAGGATCTAGGATAGATACAAAAAGAAAACTATTACCTGATTTCAATTATATGAAAATATCTAGAATAGATGATTTCATAGGACAAGAAATAGATTCGAAGCTACTAGGGACAAGGAGAAAGGAGAGAAAGAAGAATTATTGCTTAATGGTTCTCTATTCTCTATTCTTAATAGAATCTCTATTCAGATTGATTAAAAACTTTTAGACACAGTCTTGATGGTTGTACACCATTGTGAATGTGATTAATGTCACTGAATTGTACACTTAAAAGGCTAATTTTTATGTTATAAAATTTCACCACAATAAAAAGTATACATAATAAAATAGTCCTATAAATATTTGTATAATTATCTATAACTAAAAATCTTGTCACAATAAAAACTCAGAGCCTCACTGCCAAGTTCTACCTAATACTTAAGAAATAAATAATGCCAACGATATTGCTTTTTACAAACTCTTCCAGACAGAAGAGAAGCAATATATATTCTCCCATCATTTATGAGCTAACATAACCTTGATCCTAAAACTCACAAAGACTATAAAACACACACAGAAAATACACTCTAAATTTACTCATAAAATTAGATACAAAAATCTTAGCTCAAATATCACAGAGTAAATATGATAAATATATAAAAGAAAACGCATCAAGACAAAGTTAGGGCTATCACAGGTACACAAGTGTTTAGTGTTAGGGAAACAATGCATTTAATTCACTACATAAATAGTCTGCTGTTGCTGTTTAGTTGCTATTGGTGTCCAACTATTTGTGACACCATATACTGTAGCCCTCCAGGCTCCTTTGTCCCTGGTATTTCTCAGTCAAGAATACTGGAGTGGATTGCCATTTCCTTCTCCAGGGGATCTTCCCACCCAGGGCTTGAACCCACGTCTCCTGCTTTGCAGCTGTATTCTTTCCCATTGATTCACCTGGGAGGCCAAATAAACAGAATAAAGAATACTAAATCATGTGAACATGCCTAGTAAACATAAAACAATCCCATAGCAACTAGTCATAGGATGCTGCTGCTGCTGCTGCTGCTAAGTCTCTTCAGTCGTGTCTAACTCTGTATGACCCCATAGACGGCAACCCACCAGGCTCCCCCATCCCTGGGATTCTCCAGGCAAGAATACTGGAGTGGGGTACCATAGCCTTCTCCGAGTCATAGAATAGAAATTTCTTATTCTAGTAAAAGAATATGTAAATATTACTTCCATCCCTAATTATAGATGATAAGATTGTGTAAGCAAACCTAAATGTAAAAGGTAGAAAAGTAATCTTTTATAAGAAAATATCTTCATTAAGCAAAACAAGGAAGTACTATCCGTAAAGAAAAGTTTGATAAATTTGATTTATAAATCAAGATTTATCTCTTCAAATAACACCATTAGAATCATTAAAATCCAAGTTAAGACTGGAAGAAGATGTTTGCAACATGTGTGTTAGTAAAGAAATATCAATAATATATAAATTGATCTGCATAAATTATGTATACATGTTAGGAAGATAATGGGAGACCCAATAGAAAAGTGGGCAACAGATTTAAACAGCTACTTAAAAAAGCAGAACTATTAACGATCAATAAATATGGGTAAAAACCTGACTTTCCATGTCAGACCCATAGTAATTACTCAGCAATATTTCTTCAGCTTCTTGTCGACATGTGCGATGATGTCTTTAGTAGCAACTTGAAATGTAGGGGCTCATAAATAGATTTCCATAATGAGAAGAGCACACTGACTAAAAATTCAGGTGAAGTTTAGACAGAACAGAATTGTTCCTTGATAGGTTTAAAACTGATCTGATCTCAGTTCCTTTCTAAGTAATGGAAAATATGCAGGCCTATCTAAACGGAATAGGACTATCTATCCGATTGCTGTTACACGAGGAGAATCATCATGCATCAGGTTTTATTTATCCTGTCTTAGATATGGCTCCCTTAGTAAGGAAACATAAAGCCTATGCATCATTCTGTTTTCTCTGTTTTTATGCAATTTTCCTCCATTCTGTTTTTATCTACATTTCATATATTTGCTAATACCTGCCTGCTTCTCTTTTCACTGTCAGTTACTCGGCAATATAATCTTCATTGCATTGTGATAATTTTAATACCTTCCATACCTAACTTGCAAGACCTCATCATACATTACAGGATTTGTGCCTCTGACATATTTGTACTAACACCATTTTCCATCCTGGTTTCTCCATCTGTCTCCATCACCTGCCTTTTTCTTCTTGTACCTCTCTATCTTGTCTGCCCCCTGGTGTTTTACTAATGTTTTTCAGCCTTTCCTGTCTTTCAGAATAATCTATATATCTCCTCTTTCCCAGTGAATTTTCCAGCAATGGGTTTCTAATAGTTGAAACTTAGTCAAAGACATTTTAACTTGAGGTAGGAATGAAACTTGGCGATAGAAACACATACCCTTAAAATGGCCTTGGGAACAGCCTCAGATACATTGGATATTCTTGGACAGGGGTTTCTATTGTTCCAACTTCAGTGGTGTTTTTTTAAAATATTCTTTATTAGTTATTCAGTTCAGTTCAGTTGCTCAGTTGTGTCCGACTCTTTGCGACCCCATGGACTGTAGCATGCCAGGCCTCCCTGTCCATCACCAACTCCCAGAGTTTACCCAAACTCATGTCCATTGAGTCAGTGATGCCATCCAACCATCTCATCCTCTGTCATCCCCTTCTCCTCCCACCTTCAATCTTTCCCAGCATCAGGGTCTTTTCAAATGAGTCAGTTCTTTGCATCAAGTGGCCAAAGTATTGGAGTTTCAGCTTCAACATCAGTCCTTCCAATGAATATTCAGGGCTGATTTCCTTTAGGCTGGACTGGCTGGATCTCCTTGCAGTTCAAGGGACTCTCAAGAGTCTTCTCCAACATCACAGTTCAAAATCATCAATTCTTTAGTGCTCAGCTTTCTTTATAGTCCAACTCTCACATCCATACATGACTGCTGGAAAATCCATAGCCTTGACTAGACGGACCTTTGTTGGCAAAGTAATGTCTCTGCTTTTTAATATTATGTCTAGTTTGGTCATAACTTTTCTTCCAAGGTGTAAGCGTCTTTTAATTTCATGGCTGCAGTCACCATCTGCAGTGATTTTTGGAGCCCCCAAATATAAAGTCTACAACTGTTTCCACTGTTTCTCCGTCTATTTTCCATGAAGTGATGGTATCGGATGCCATGATCTTAGTTTTCTGAATGTTGAACTTTAAGCCAACTTTTTCACTCTCCTCTTTCACTTTTATCAAGAGACTCTTTAGTTCTTCTTCACTTTGTGCCATAGGGTGGTGTCATTAGTTACTCAAATGACATATTTATTTTTTCTAAAACTACACTTAACAGTGTTTAATTAGAGCCTGCTTCCTTTTGCTCCATTTTTCCTTTTGACCCATTTCTCTCTCTCTTTTTTTTTTCCTTAAAGAACTATGAGTTCCTTCCACAGCATGGAGTCATACAAATACAACTCTATTAATTTCAGAAAAGGTTGATTTTTACACTTTCATGAAAAAAAAAATGGAATCATTCTAATGCAGTCTGTCCCCTCTGGGTCTAACAAAGTCTAATACTTCTAGAAAATGATACAATAATAAATACACTTTCATCTCTTAGGAAAAGCATCAATAATTACAATTTATGACTAGATTCTGTGTTTGGAACACAAATGTAGTACAAGGAAAATGAGATTAAAATATGATGCAAATGTGAGCCAGTGAGAATTGAACAAAGCCTCTGACATAATAGATCTAATAGCCAAGAAATGCCAAAGATCCAAGGCTTCCCATTCATGTGGGAAATGGGTTCAAATACAGATCCTTGAGAAGTCATGACCCTGCTGTATGTGTGAGAAAACTGGTCATCGTGCCTTTGAAATTAAGAAAAAGTTGATCTTCATTGAACAAGTAGAAATCACTGAGAGCTGTCTGGTGGCTCAGACTGTAACGAATCTGACTGTAATGCTGGAGACCTGGTTTCGATCCCTGGGTCAGAAAGATACCCTGGAGAAGGGAATGGTGACCCACTCCAGTATTCTTGCCTGGAGGATCCCATGGACAGAGGAGACTGGCAGGCTACAGTCCATGCTGTCACAAAGAGTTGGACACACCTGAGAGACTTACACTTTATTTTCACTTTCTGGAGGAAAAGATACATTTGGCAAAGTCAAAAGACATTCTAAAGGTCCCTTATCCCCTTTATTCTCCTGTTCCCCACTTCCATTTGACCCTTTACTATCTCCCCTTCCTTACCACCTTCTCCTATTCACTCACTCTCTGTCTCTTTCTGTCTCCCACTGGTTAGAATCTTATCAAATGTGAAAGTGTTAGTCATTTAGTGATATCTGACTCTCTGCCACCCCATGGACTGTAACCCGACAGGTTCCTCTCTCTATGGAATTCTCCAGGCAGGAGAACCGGAGTAGGTTACCATTCCCTTCTCCAGGGAATCTTCCCAACCCAGGGATCAAACCCAGGTCTCCATCTAAATTGTAACTCTGGGATACACACTTTTCAAAAACCACTAACCCTAAAGTGATAAGCAGAGAATTAAACCCAAGGGGATTTTCATACTAATGTGGTTGATTTCACCTGGAATATGTGGTAATGTTATGTTAAATTTAAAAATAGCTGTCAATCAAATGTTGTTTTTATAATTTATTGAAATAGTTTAGTATTCCAGTGTCACAAATTTGTCTGTCCCTTTTTGATTACTGCATTGTCAGGTGGAAATGACACCAGCTGTGACAATTAGCCTCATTTACTCTATGGGTGATATCTCAATGGATAAGCTTGTATCATATTCCACTTCATTCTTACTGGAATAAAATCCTTTTCAGCAATCAATATGTGACTTTTTGCAATCATATTCTGTTATTAATTTTAAGTTGTTGCATATAATGAATATTTTTCTGAAAGTGTATTTTGCTCTTTTAAAATCTTTCATGCAGGAAACAGAATAATAATTTCAGACATCTAATTTTATATGGTAAACTTGTGACTAAGATTTATTTCAGCTAAAGTTTATTCAGTTATGCCTTCCCTAATAATTTCATTGTATCAATATTTTATACACTGTAAAAATAAATCACTTCAAAAGTCCTTAAAAAAGAGTGATACCAAAACTGAACTGTATATAACTTCTAGATCTACAATAAAATACCCATTTTAATTTCACTACTGTACTCAATAGTTGCAGTGGATAAAATATTGACTAATTATACTTAGTTTTCATAGGGGCTAATATGGTAGCTTCATTGTAAATGGATAGGTCTAGAAATAGTCAAAGTCTGGAGATAGGTTTCTGCCAAAATAGAATATTCTGAAATTGCCAACAAGCAGAAATTATGGTTTGTGGATGGGATATCAGAGTGAAGAAGGAAGGGTGATATTTTAGCAGTAGGGTATAGATGAGTGGTGAGGATGCTAAACTGAAATTTTTTGATTTTGGATATCTTATGAAAAAAACACAGGAACTCAGTGAGTGATTTACAAGTTAATCAACATGCTCAGTAGAAAAAGGCTAGAATTTGTGTATCAAGCAAGACTCCAAGAGTAAGGGAAAATAAGATGGAACTTGTTTTACCTGTTTTAGAAGTGGAATACATTGGAGCCTAACAAGTTAGGTTGTCTATACAACTATTATAGCCAATAGTGGAATGTGGATGTCAACCCATATCTTCTAACTATAAATCCCAGTCAAAATCAATTATATCAGTTTTCTCTACTTAACAATAACAGCAATAATAATAGTGGTTACTGAATGAAAATGAACTCACTATTAGACATTACACATATTCTCTATCTAATTTATATAATGACTCACTAAAGATAAAACATTATCCCCATTTTGAATACAAGTAAACTAAAGATTAGAGAAGGAAATAACTAAATCCGTGACCACCTGATTCCAAAGACCAAACTCATAATCACTTATAATAAAAGTCTCTAGTTAGTAAATCTCAGGAATACAATCTGAGGGTGGTCTATTATGAAAATGCAATTTGTAGTCATGCCTTTTAATATATGTTCCCCTTGGCTTGGTGGAGAGTCTGTGTTCCTCTTTTAATAATTATGATCAAAATCAACTGTTTAGTTCCTGTAGTCCCTACTGTATTAACTGAAGTAATCCAAATAGCCCACCATCCCTTCCTGTCTTAGACTCATCAAATGAATTTTCTTTATAACATTCTTTTAACTGGCATGATCTTATTTAGATAATTGCTTGTATGCCCTGTGTCTTTCTCAACTAAATGTAAGATCCAAAATAATTGTATCTGTTTATTCATTATTTATATGTATACTGCACTCATTAAGTCATTTCACTTGTATCCTATGACCAACCTGGACAGCATATTAAAAAACAGAGACATTACTTTGTCAACAAAGGTCCATCTAGTCAAAGCTATGGTTTTTCCAGTAGTCATGTATGAATGTGAGAGTTGGACTATAAAGAAAACTGAGCACTGAAGAATTGATGCTTTTGAACTGTGGTGTTGGAGAAGACTCTTAAGAGTCCCTTGGACTGCAAGGAGATCCAACAAGTCCATCCTAAATGAAATCAGTCCTGAATATTCATTAGAAGGACTGATGCTGAAGCTGAAACTCCAATACTTTGACCACCTGATGTGAAGAACTGACTCATTGGAAAAGACCCTGATGCTGGAAAAGATTGAAGGTGGGAGGAGAAGGGAACGACAGAGGATGAAATGGTTGGATGGCATCACGGACTCAATGGACCTGAGTTTGGGTGAACTCTGGGTGTTGTTGATGGACAGGGAGGCCTGGCGTGTTGGTTCATGGGATCGCAGAGTTGGACACGACTGAACGACTGAACTAAACTGAATTGAATGATAAAATGATTTCACATATGTGATGGAAACAGCTATATAATAAATGGTTATTGCAAAAATAAAATATTATGTGATATCAGAAATCAATTTTAGATCAATTAAAATGGTAAATAATAAAAGTAAAATCATTGAGATGTAGAAATACGTATTTATAAAATCTCTAGATGAAATTTTCCTAAATTTAAAAGCAATGAAGGAAATTAAAAGAAAAAGTTTAATATTCATGTATATATAAAAAGCAATTACCATTATTAATTAAAAAGATAAAAAATGGAATATAAGAAATTTTACCAAAAGTAAAACACATCCTAAATAAAGGACACATCTAATTCCCTGCTTATAAATTATCAAATATAAAAAATAAAAATATATAATGTTGTGATAAATCTTGCATCATTGTGGGAAGGTAAATACTTGGAAAAATGAATTTGCATCACCTAATGACGGTTTGAGTTTTTAGTTCCATTGAATAAATACTAACCTAATAAAATAAAATAAAACTAGAAAAAAAAGTTCATTTCCAAGTGTGATTTGGAGGTAATTATTTAATTTTAAAAGGAAACTTCATAAGTATTTAACTATAGGTGAGTAGTTAAGTAAATTATGATACAGAAGCATAATTTATCTCCAAATTTATTATTTTTAAGGAATAAATGTGCTTAATATTTTAAAAAATAAAAGTAAAATGGGACTTAACATTTCATATGAAGTATATATTATAAAATAAAAAATTGTATAATTGTATCAAAATGTTCACAGTGGTTATCTGTGGAAGTGAACTAAGATATATATATATATATCTTAGTTATATATATATGTATATAACTACATATATATGTATAAACATACATATATATATATGTTTATATATATACGTATATAACTACATATATATATAACTATATATATGTATATATATAACTATATATGTATATATGTAGTTATATATATATGTATATATGTATGTATGTTATATATATACATACATATGCATACATATGCATACATATATGTATGTATATATACACATATATATGTATGTATATATGTATGTATATATATGTTATATATACATATATAGTTATGTATATAACTATATATATACATATATATATGTTTATACATATATATATAACTTTTATGTGCTTTCATGTATAATATGTGTAGGACTAAATTTAATATTTTAATCGAAAATTCTTAATATTTAGGTAACATTTCTAAGTCAGCATCTATTCTTATGTTTATCCTCAAGAGCATCTTTTCATTTTGTGTGTGATTTTATATTAAGAAGTCTGCCCTAAACATATTTGAGGGAGCTCACCAACAGTATCCTGATATCTAAAGGCTGTATTTTCAGTTTATGATTTTTGGCATATAATTGTAGCTTATGCCATAAGGATCGGGTGCGTACAATATGCTACTCCTTCTGTTGCAATTTTTGTGTTAAGTGATTATTTATCTTTTCCATTACAATCAAGGTTAAGAAACATTGGCATCCCTTTCCTGAATCCCTGCCAATGGAAACTACTTCACATTTGCTTCTGACTAATGTTCTTGTCACTAGATTTAGATAACTTTCTTAATAAAGAAGTGAGCATCCTAGAACCTTATTAGCAAACTACTTAATATAATACACAAATTATTACACATAAATTAATGCATCTAATTGTGACTGTCTACTCAGGGTACACTTATCTTAGTTCCCTCTTTTCATTTTTATTTTTTGTCTTTGTTCTGTGATTTTCACTCTAGTACATTATCACTGTAGAGAAGCAATGGAAAATAAGCATGTAGTATATCTAACAGCAGTAATATGATTACCTAATTCTATGGGTTGAAATTAACAGAGTATTTGGATTTGCACCCACCACATCTCAAGACTTTAGTTTCCTATAAACTGAATTATGAAAACCAAAAAGGGAAAAAAAGCTGTATCCCAAAGTTCAGGGTTACAGTGAGTGATGGAAAATGGTATTGAAAAACCTAGAAATTAAAGTCAGTGGAAAAACTGGAAGAAATGAAGAATATTTTATAGAATATATGTCTAACAATTATTTGAAACAGGAAACTGGGTGTTTAGATGGCTGAATAGCATTGAAATAAAATATTTTATCTAAATATAATAGTTAATGTTTTTAAAAACCTATTTAAATATAATTTCAACTGAGCTTTGGAAAATAAATTATGCAAGTTATTATGTTAACATTATGTAAGTTATTCAACTTTATAGTTTTAATACCCAAAGGTTGGAATTTTACACCAAATAAAGTAACAGATAATGGATACAAATACATCTAGGAATAACATGGGCTGTAAATTTCTCATCTTTTCCCTACCACAAGTAAAACAACTAAAATGTCTTTTATATTGCTCACTCTTATGTCTATAAAAATAACTTTCCAGATAAGTGGTGTCACAAGCAATAATTTCACAGACCAGGGAAGAGATACAAAATGGAATCGAATTGAAGATTTGATAAATAACAATTTGACACACAATCAAAATAGCTAGTTTCTATTTGAGAAGAAGGAAAGGACAAAACCTTAAATATGTAGGAAAAAATAATCCTCAAAGAAAACATACTACTTCCTTATTTAGTCTGAAAAATTCACAGAACAGAGCCCATGGGAATTTATAATGAGATTTCAAGAGGCTAAATAAAAGTTTATCAAAGACTAAGGGAAATTGGCACAAAAGTGTCCTTCAAATAAGCTTATAGCTGAGAACTCAATAATTTGAGCTCCTTTACAGCCAGCAAGGGGTTTCCCTGAAAGCTCAGTTGGTAAAGAATTTGCCTGCAATGCAGGAGACCCCAGTTTGATCCCTGAGTAGGGAAGATCCCCTGGAGAAGGGATAGTCTACCCACTCCAAAAGTCTTGGCTTTCCCTGGTGGCTCAGATGGTAAAGAATCCACCTGCAATGTGGGAGACCTGGCTTTGATCCCTGGTATTGGAAGATGCCCTGGAGGAGGGCATGGCAACCCACTCCAGTATTCTAGCCTGGAGAATCCTCGAGGACAGAGGAGCCTAGCAGGATGCAGTCTATGGGGCCACAAAGAGTCGGACATGACTGAGCAACTAAGCATACACACAATGACTATGATAAGAATGCGACTGATATTTTTTAAAGTAATAATTCAAGATATTTAACTTCATAACTCTTAGGAGGACAGTTATAAGTGCTTAATAAATAACAGCAATTTGGGGCAAAACATTTACTTCTGCTTTTTTACTTCATTTTCTTAGGACTTGCTCCATCTGTTCCCTAGGGAAGGATTATATACTGAGACCTCAAAAAAAAACAAATGAAATTCATGGTAGTATATGTATCACATAGCAATGTTGAGAATGACTCTAGCAATGTGATTTTCACTAACATAGCCAAAAATATTATATGTATTATAATTCTATGATAAGCAACCTAAAGAGAATTTATGACCATTCATTGCATAAAATATCACAGAAAGCAGTGTTTGAAGATTGCTTAGGGGAAATCCTTCACATAATTACATTCAAATTTTGTTTTACAGTAATTTTGAGTTACAAGTAAAATAATTTATTATTATAGTAATATTTGTTGGATGGAATATTAAGATGGTCATGTTAGAGAAAGAGTTAAGTTAGGATAAGAGGGTTCAAAGTGACATATATATGTTTAT
>NW_011494625.1:6562933-6586455 GCF_000754665.1 Bison bison bison
TATATATATATATATATATATATATGCAATGAAAAGTTGTGAAGCTGACTCCTAAGGCTTTAACTAGTGCAAGTAGAGTTCAACTTTAAAAAACATATAGTGATGAACAGCTACCAGATAAACAGTGTGATCATTCTTTATGCACATTTTATTTTTTCAAACATGATACAAAATTTAAGGGTTTTGAAACACACTGAAGGGTTAAAATACTTTGAAACCCTCAACATGAAAGTAGTGGTAAAGAAGTAGAACCAAAGAAATTCAGAAAACATTGTCAAAAATATAGTTAAAATTAGCAAAAACAAAAATAGTGATGTTCTCCTTTTTGGGGTTTTTTCAGTATATGAGAGTATAGGTTTTATAGGAAAGATGTATAGATGTGTGATTTGGTGACTAGTCTCAGAATGAAAATAAAAGGAAGACCATGGAAAAAAGAAAACAAAACCAAAAAATATGTCACCTTACAAACCAGTGTTGAATTAAATTGGCTTATGTTAGCTTTATAAGTGAGCTTTATTGTAGAGTATATGGCTTGAATTTCAAGTTTTGTCTGGAAGGCTAAGGGAGAATTATATGTCAACTCTGAGGCATGCCATATTGGTTTGGACAAAAAGTTCATTTGGATATTTCTGTAATTACCTGGGGAAATGAATGTAAACTTAAGCAACTTGCTTGTATTTTGGTTGAGATTGCATTGAATCTATGGGACATGTTATTTTGTAAATGATGACAAACTGATACTAACATTTATATGGAAAGGTAAAAACCCAGAATAACCAACACAATATTGAAGAAGAACAAAGCTTAAATTGACACTTCTGAACTTCAAGACTGAACTGTAAAACTACTGTAATCAAAACAGCATGGTGTGAGTGAAAGAACAGAGAAATAGATCAATGAACAGAATAAAGAATCCAAAAATAGACTCCAATAAATATAGTCACTCACCTAGAGCCAGACATCCTGTGACGTCAAGTGGGCTTTAGGAAGCATTACGATGAACAAAGTTAGTGGAGGTGATGGAATTTCAGCTGAGCTATTTCAAATCCTAAAAGATGATGCTGTTAAAGTGCTGCACCCAATGTGCCAGCAAATTTGGAAAATTCAGCAGTGGCCACAGGATGGAAAAGGTCAGTTTTCATCAAAATCCCAAAGGGCAATGTGAAATAATTATCAGACTACTGCACGATTGCACTCATTTCACATGCTAGCAAGGTAATGCTCAAAATCATTCAAGCTAGGCTTCAACAGTGCATAAACAGACAATGTCCAGATGTATAAGCTGGGTTTAGATAGGCAGAGGAACCAGAGACCAAATTGCCAACATCCACTGGATCATAGAAAAAGCAAGGGGATTCCATAAAACTTCTGCTTCATTGACTATGCTAAAGTCTTTGTGTGGATCACAAAAATAAATGGAAACTTCTTAAAGATATGGGAATACCAGACCACCTTACCTCTCTCCTGAGAAGCCTGTATGCAGGTCAAGAAGCAACAGTTAGAACTTGACATGGAACAACAGACTGGTTCCAGATTGGGAAAGGAGAATGTCAAGGCTGTATATTGTCACCTTGCTTATTTAACTTATATGCAGAGTACATCATGTGAAATGTCAAGCTGGATGAAGCTCAAGCTGAAATTAAGATTGTCGGTAGAAATATCAATAACCTGATATGCAGATGATACCACTCTAATGGAAGAAAAAGAAGAAAAACTGAAGAGCCTCTTGAGGAAGGTGAAAGAGGAGAATGGAAAAATGGCTTAAAACTAAACATTCAAAAAACTAAGATCATGGCATCTGGTCCCATCACTTCATGGGAAATAGATGGAGCAAAAGTGGAAGCAGTTACAGACTTTATTCTCTTGGACTCCAAAATCACCGTGGGCAGTAACTGCAGCCGTGAAGTTAAAAGAAGCCTGTTCCTTGGAAGAAAAGCTCTGACAAATTAGACAGTGTATTAACAAGCAGAGACATCACTTTGCCGACAAAGATCTGTATAATTGAAGCTATGGTTTTTCCAGTAGTGACATATGGATATGAGAGCTGGACTGTAAAGAAAGCTGAGTGTTGAAGAATTGATGCTTTCGAACTGTAGGGTTGAAGAAGACTCCAGAGACTCCCTTGGACAGCAAGGAGATCAAAACAGTCAGTCCTAAAGGATATCAGTCCTGATTATTCATTGGAAGTACTGGTGCTGAAGCTGAAGCTTCAATACTTTGGCCATTAGGGTGAAGAACTGATTCATTGCAAAAGACCCTCATGCTGGAAAAGATTGAAGGCAAGAGGAGACGGTGGTAACAGAGAATTAGATGGTTGGATGGCATCGCAGATTCAATGGACATGAATCTGAGCAAACTCAGGGACATAGTGAAGGACTGGGAAGCCTGACATGCTGCAGTCCATGGAATCGCAAAGAGTGGGACACAACCGAGTGACTGAACAAACAAAACAATATAGTCAACTGATGTTTGACAATGAAGCACAGACCATATAATGGAGCTAAGCTAGTATTTTCATAAGCAGTGTTGGAAAACTGAGTATTTATATGCAAAAAAAAAAAAAAAAAAGAATCTAGATCTATATCTTACTTCCTTCAAAGAAATTAAATCAGAGACCTAAGCATTGAGTACAAAATCCCTAGATCACATAGGAGAAAACCTAGGTGACTTGGGCTTGGTGATGACTTTTTAGATAAAATACCTAAGCCCAATCCATGATGAAAAAAATTGATGAACATAATTTCATTAAAATTCAAAACTTCAGCAAAAGATAATGTCAAGGGAATAAGAACACAGATTTGGAGAAAGTATTTGAAAAGGAGATATCTGATAAAGAAGTTATCCAAAATATGCTAACCACACTTAAAACTCAGAATGAAAAAAACAAAAGAGCAAAAAAACAGAGTTTAAAAAATTATCCCAAGACCTTAAAGGATATCTCACAAGAAGATATACAGATGGCAAATAGGCATTTGAAAAAATGCTCCACATCGTATGTCATAATAAATATGCAAACTGAAACAGCAGAAAGGCTACCACACGCTTATCAGAATGTCCAAAGGCTCAGAACTCTGACAACAGCAAATACCGGTGAGAATGGGAGCAACATAATCACAAAACAGAAAACAGATGAAATGAATATAAACCAGTGGGAGGTATTAGGCACATTCACCAAAGCTCGCACATCACATAGATGTTGGTCATAGCTTTATTCACAGTTGTCAACACTTGGAAGCAACCAATATGTTCTTCAGTAGGAGAATGAGTAAACAAACTGGTATACCCAGACAATGGACTGTTCAGTTCAGTTCAGTTCAGTTCAGTCGCTCAGTCGTGTCCGACTCTTTGCGACCCCATGAATCTCAGCACACCAGGCCTCCTTGTCCATCACCAACTCCCGGAGTTCACTCAGACTCACGTCCATCGAGTCAGTGATGCCATCCAGCCATCTCATCCTCTGTCGTCCCCTTCTCCTCCTGCCCCCAATCCCTCCCAGCATCAGAGTCTTTTCCAATGAGTCAACTCTTCGCATAAGGTGTCCAAAGTACTGGAGTTTCAGCTTCAGCATCATTCCTCCCAAAGAAATCCCAGGGCTGATCTCCTTCAGAATGGACTGGTTGGATGTCCTTGCAGTCCAAGGGACTCTCAAGAGTTTGTTATTTAGCACTAAAAACAGGAGCTAATCAAGACATGAAAAAAGCATGAAGGAAATTTAAGTGCATACTGTTAAGTGAAATAATCAAATCAGATAAGGCTGCATACTGTATGATTACAACTACATGACACTGAAAAAAGGCAAAATTATGGAAATAGTAAAAAGATTAGTAATTGCCAGCAAATGAGGATTAAGAAGGATGAATAACAGAGTAGAGTTTTCAGGGCGGTAGAAATACTCTGTAAGATATTTTAATGATAGATACATGTGATTATATGTGAACTATGGACGGAGGTTCATGGCATTGTACAGAAGATAGGAATCAAGACCATCCCCAAGAAAAAGAAATGCAAAGAAGCAAAATGGCTGTCTGAGGAGGGCTTACAAATAGCTTTGAAAAGAAGAGAAGCAAAAAAAAAAAACAAAACAAAAAAACCCAAAGGTGAAAAGGAAAGATATACCCATTTGAATGCAGAGTTACCAAGGATACCAAGGAGAGATAAGAAAGCCTTCCTCAGCAATCAATGAAAGAAATAGAGGAAAACAACAGAATGGGAAAGACTAGAGATCTCCTCAAGAAAATTAGAGATACCAAGGGAACATTTCATGAAAAGATGGGCTCAATAAAGGACAGAAATGGTAGGGACCTAACAGAAGCAGAAGATATTAAGAAGAGGTGGCAAGAATACACAGAACTGTACAAAAAAGGTCTTCACAACCCAGATAATCATGACGGTGTGATAAATCATACTCACCGAGAGCCAGACATCCTGGGATGTGAAGTCAAGTGGGCCTTAGGAAGCACCACTATGAACAAAGCTAGTGGAGGTGATAGAATTCCAACTGAGCTATTTCAAATCATAAAAGGTGATGCTGTGAAAGTGCTGCACTCAATATGTCAGCAAATATGGAAAATCCAGCAGTGGCCACAGGACTGGAAAAGGTCAGTTTTCATTCCAATCCCAAAGAAAGCCAATGGCAAAGAATGCTTCAACTACCACACATTTGCAGTCATCTCACATGCTAGTAAAGTAATGCTCAAAATTCTGCAAGCCAGGCTTCAGCAATATGTGAACCATGAACTTCCAGATGTTCAAGCTGGTTTTAGAAAAGGCACAGGAACCAGCGATCAAATTGCCAACATCCTCTGCATCACGGAAAAAGCAAGAGAGTTCCAGAAAAGCATCTGTTTCTGCTTTATTGACTATGCCAAAGCCTTTGACTATATGGATCACAATAAACTGTGGAAAATTCTGAAGGAGATGGGCATACCAGACCACCTGACTTGCCTCTTGAGAAACCTGTATGCAGGTCAGGAAGCAATAGTTAGAATTGGACATGGAACAACAGACTGGTTTCCAATAGGAAAAGGAATATGTCAAGGCCGTATATTGTCACCCTGCTTATTTAACTTATATGAAGAGTATATCATGAGAAATGCTGGGCTGGCTGAAGCACAAGCTGGAATCAAGATTTCCAGGAGAAATATCAATAACCTCAAATATGCAGATGACACCACCTTATGATAGAAAGTGAAGAAGAACTGCTGCTGCTGCTGCTGCTAAGTAGCTTCAGTTGTGTCCCACTCTGTGCAACCCCATAGACGGCAGCTCACCAGGCTCTGCCGTCCCTGGGATTCTCCAGGCAAGAACACTGGAGTGGGATGCCATTTCCTTCTCCAATGCATGAAAGTGAAAAGTGAAAAGTGAATGTGAAGTCGCTCAGTCGTGTCCGACTCTTCGTGACCCCAGGCTCTGCCGTCCCTGGGATTCTCCAGGCAAGAACACTGGAGTGGGATGCCATTTCCTTCTCCAATGCATGAAAGTGAAAAGTGAAAGGAAAGTCACTCAGTCATGTCCGACTCTTCATGACCCCATGGACTGCAGCCTACCAGGCTCCTCCACCCATGGCATTTTCCAGGCAAGAGTACTGGAGTGGGGTGCCATTGCCTTCTCCGGAAGAAGAACTAAAGAGCCTCTTAATGAAAGTGAAAGAGGAGAGTGAAAAAGTTGGCTTAAACTCAACATTCAGAAAACTAAGATCATGGCATCCGGCCCCATCACTTCATGGCAAATAGATGGGGAAACAGTGGAAACAATGGCTGACTTTAGTTTTTTGGGCTCCAAGGTCACTGCAAGATGGTGACTGCAGCCATGAAATTAAAAGACACTTACTCCTTGGAAGAAAAGTTATGACCAACTTAGACAGCATTTAAAAAACAGAGACATTACTTTGTCAACAAATGTCCGTCAAGTCAAGGCTATGGTTTATCCAGTAGTCATGTATGGATGTCAGAGTCGGACTATAAAGAAAGCTGAGCAGTGAAGAATTGATGCTTTTGAACTGTGGTGTTGGAGAAGACTCTTGAGAGTCCCTTGGACTGCAAGGAGATCCAACCAGTCCATCCTAAAGGGGATCAGTCCTGGGTGTTCATTGGAAGGACTGATGCTGAAGCTGAAACTCCAATACTTTGGCCACCTGATGTGAAGAGCTGACTCATTTGAAAAGACCCTGATGCTGGGAAAGATTGAGGGCAGGAGGAGAAAGGGACGCAGAGGATGAGATGGTTGAATGGCATCACGGACTCAGTGGACATAGGTTTGGGTGGACTCCAGAAGTTAGGGATGGACAGGGAGGCCTGGCGTGCTGCGGTTCATGGAGTCACAAAGAATCAGACATGACTGATCGACTGAACTGAATGAACTGAACTGAAGCTTATAGAGTATAGTGTTAAAAGTGAACTGTGAAGTAGTAGACTTTGGATGTGTAAAAGGTGTCTGTGTAGGTTCATCAAGTGTAAACAAAAAATGTACCTATGATGAGAGATGCTTATAATGGGGAAGCCAATGCATGTGTGTCAGAGCAAGAGCATATAGGAAATCTCTGTGCCTTCTTCTTCATGGTTTCTGAACTTAAAATTCCTTTAAAATATAAAGTCTTAAAAATGATATTATGAATTTTCACTTGACATGAACATCTCCTATTCTATAACTGATATTTTTCTATTTCTTTATCTTGTTGAGGTCTGTCAACACCAGAGCTTCTAAAGCAAGAAGTTATTTAAAACCAGGTAGAAAATTTTCATTATGAGTTGAATTTTGATTTTCTTAAATTCATGATTTTGAAGTTCTGATCCCCAGTGCCTCACAATATTATATTTTTGTTGTTGTTGTTGTTTGTTTGCTTTTTTTTTTTTTTGAAATAAGATTGTGGCAGATGTAAATATTTAAGATGAGGTTGTACCAGGGTAGCATGGATGCCTTGTCCAATATGATAGATGTCTTTATGAAAGAGGGAAATTTGGAGACAGACTCAAGCACAGGGAGAATGCACTTTAGAGATGAAGGTAGAGATCTATAAGCCAAAGAATGCCAGAAATTGCTCACAAACCACTAGAGGCAATGAGAGTGGAATGGAACAGATTGTCCCCTTTAGCTCTCAGAAGACACTAACCCTGATGATATTTATCTTGGCCTTTTGGCCTCCAGAACTGTGAGACAATACATTTGTGCTATTTAAACCACCCAGTTTGTGGTATTTGGTTATGGAAGAATCAGGAAGTTAATATAAGGCACAACTCATTTTATTGTACTTTGCAGATATTGTATTTTTTTACAAATTGAAAGTTTGGGGCAACCCTGAGTCAAGCATAGCTATTGAAAGCATGTTTTCTAACAGCATTTTCTCACTTCATATGTCTGTAGCACATTTTTGTAATCCTCACAATATTCCAATTTTTTTCCTCATTATTATATTTGTTATGGTGATCTGTGATAGGTGATCTTTGATGTTACTCTTATAATTGTTTGGGGACACCCCATGCTGCACCCATTTAAGTGGTGGGCTTTAGTCAATAAATGTTGTGCGTATTTTGATCACTCCATTGACCAGCTATTCTCCCATCGCTCTCCCTCCCCTCAGACTTCTGTATTCCCTGAGATACAATATTGAAATTAAGCCAATTAAAATCCCTACAATTGCATCTAAGTGTTCAAGTGAAAGGCAGAGTGCCAAGTCTCTCACTTTAAATCAAAAGCTAGAAATGATTAAGCACAGTAAGTTAAGTGTGTTGAAAGCTGAAATAGCTCCAAACCTAGGCCTCATGGGCCAAACACTTAGCCAACTTGCCAGTGCCAAGGAAAAGTTCTTGAAGGAAATTAAAAATGCTACTCCAATGAACACAGAAATGATAAGAAAGCAGAACCGCCTTATTGCTGACGTGGAAAAGATTTTAGTGGATAGAACAGATCACCCCAATCACAGCATTCCTTTAAGCCAAAACCTCATGCAAAATAAGGCCCTGCTGCTGCTGCTAAGTCGCATCAGTCGTGTCCGACTCTGTGCGACCCCACAGACGGCAGCCTACAAGGCTCCCCCGTCCCTGGGATTCTCCTGGCAAGAACACTGGAGTGGGTTGCCATTTCCTTCTCCAATGCATGAAAGTGAAAAGTGAAAGTGAGGTCGCTCAGTCGTGTCTGACCCTCAGCGACCTCATGGACTGTAGCCTACCACGCTCATCCATCCATGGGATTTTCCAGGCAAGAGTACTGGAGTGGGGTGCCATTGCCTTCTCCGAAATAAGGCCCTAATTCTCTTCAATTCTCTGAAAACTGAGAGGTGAGGAAGCTGTAAAAAAATTAGAAGCTATCAGAGGTTGTTTCCAAAGATTTAAGAAAAGAAGATATCTTCATAACATAAAAATGTGCTGATGTAGAGGCTCCAGTGCTGATATAGAAGCTGGCAGAAAGTTATCCAGTATAACTAGCTAAAATAATTAATGCAGATGTCTACACTAAACAACAGACTTTCAAGGTAAACAAATAAGCCTTATATGGGAAGAAGATGCCAACTAGGACTTTCAGAGCTAGATAGGAGAAGTCGATGCCTGGCTTCAAAGCTTCAAGGACAGGCTGACTCTTGTAAGAGTCACTAGTAAAAAGGGCAGTAAAAACTAATAAATAAAATGACAGCAGTAGAAAACAAAATTACATCTACAGTGTGTTTATAATTATGTTTTGCATCAGCTTCTTAGACTTTTGTTATCACACTGCTACAAACTGATAGGTTAAAACAACAGAAATGTGTATTCTCATTGTTCTGGAGGCCAGAATCCAAAGTCAGTTTCCCTGGGTCAGAATCAAGACGTCAGCAGGGCCACGCTCCCTCTAGAAGCTTGCTGGTTGAATTTGTTCCTTGCCTTTCTGGTGGCCATCAGGATTCCCTATTGTGTAGCCACATCATTTGATGCTCTGTCTCCATCAGCCACATCACCCTGTCTGTATGTCTACTCCATCTCCCTTCCTGTTTATATAAGAGAGTATACAGTATATGTGATTACATTTAAGGTCCATCTGGATAAACTGAGGATCATTCCTTCAGGATTCTGAATTTAAACCTATCTACATATCTATAAGTTTCTCCTTTTTAATTTTTTTGTCATGTTAGGTAACATTCACAAGTTCCAAGGAGTAGGATGTGGTTATTTTGTGGTGGACTTTTTTTGCAGCTTACCATAAATGATTTGTGTGTGGGTATTTTAAAATCCTCCTAGGAAATACTACAAATTTATATTGTAATGAATGGATGTGGAGATTTGGGGAAATTTTTATTATTATATTGTATTCTTATTTTATCATTTCCCTAATTTTCAAATAGCTGTTAATCTTTAAGAAAACAAACATTTTTACTTTCAAGCATATTCTTTACTTTCATGATCTAAATCTACTTACCAATAAGACTAGATATGGAATCCACATTAAGTCATAGAATCTTTTCATTACAATGGCTTAATTCATTTGAAAAATGTTACCTAAAAAGTCACATAAATATATTTATTTTTGACACTGAATATTTTATATTTTATATTATAATGGGAGTCATAAATTTCTTACTGAATTGTACATACTGTAAGGGAAGAGAAGTAGGGGGAAAAAACAGGATATAAGGTTTAACAAATGTAAATACTAATTTACTAATTAGTATTAGTAATACAAATGTAAATACTAATTTACTAATAAGCAGAAATTGATATTTTGTTTTATTGCTTATTTAATTGGTTTTAAATTTAAAATCCAAATATATAGAGTAAGTTTTATATATGAAATGTCAAATAAAAACATTTTTTACTTTTGGCACTGTGCTTGCACCAGATCTTTCTTCAATGACCTTCATCAGAAGAAAACTTCAAATGGTACCTAAAACAACATACAGGTGAAAAATATCTAATTTTATTGCTTCAGTAACTCAAAAAATGGAGAATGGAATTTCACCAAATTTTTAGTGAAAATTCTCATTTAGGAATGAGAAGGAAAATGATGATGAATTTCAAGCCAATACATTTTTGAAGGCTATAAGTGGCTGCAAATAGGACTTATCAAGAAATGCCTCCTCAGCTCCAGCAATAGAGCAATGGCATAAACCTATAATAAGCACGATCAATTTTTATTAAACAAAAATGGGAAAAAAAGACTGCAAGTTCTTTTGTCAGTCACACTAGTACTGGAGTCATCTCCAAGATATATAACGCTGTGAATAAATGATTTTCTCAAGTTTTAGTAAGCTTTTTTAGGAACAAACCCCCAAATCTCACTTTTTATTAGTAGAACCACTGTGATCTTTTAACATTAAGAAATTGGTGTAATTAACAATTGGCACTTCCCCGCTTGTGCAAAAGGCAGTAAAGAAGTCACCTGCCAAAGCAGGACACACAAGAGATGAAGGTTTGATCCTTAAAGATTGGGAAGATCCCCTAGAGAAGGAAATGGCAACCCACTCCAATATTCTTGCTTGAAAAATTCGATGAACAGGGAGCCCGTTAGGTTACAGTCCATGGAGTAGCGAAGAGTCAAATTGAACACAATTGAGCAAACGAACACACGTATATACACAAAAGTAACAATTTGCCATGCCTTTAATCCTTATCTGTAATATACATTTTTCTTTTAAACCTCTCTGAAATAGCAGCATAGATAATGCAAAAGGTTGGGTGTTTGAGTCTTAAACATGATATATTTATGTGTTTATTTGTGTTTTTACTTTCTGTAAGTATCGCTATTTTTTCTTGTCTAGTATCATCATAATCATTATGACCATCACTATTGAAGTGCTTAAATCATGTTTTTTATATTTGCAAAATACTTTAAAAATTATTTTTATTTGTTGTCAAATAAGAACACTAATATTAAGCTCCCAGAACTCTAGCTGTGTATGTCAGAGAAATTAGTGAAAACAAATCATTAAATTCACATCAAATAAACAACAAACTTTTTTCAAGTGTCAAAAAAAAACTGCACCAGATGAAGTTAAACAGGAGAAGACTTTATTCAAGACCATTACAATAGGATTCAAGACCATTGCAACAGAGGCAAGAAATGGAACTCAACTCCTCTGAAACAAAAGACAGGAGGTTTTTAAATGCTGGAGTGAGCTAATAAACAAGATACTGGAGCCCTTTGAAGGGAAAGCTGGTGAATGTGATGATTCAGTCAATGCTAATTGGTGCTTGTTATGGAAGTTAGGTTCCTAACCTACAGAAACTAGGAGACAGGAGCCCTATTTTTCTTGAGGATTATATTGCAAAGAGGGAATGGGTCTCAGTTCCTTTGGGAATCAGTTTTCCATCCCCTCTCTGTAGCAATTCATATAAATTGGACTTTAGATCTAAAGTCTTAATTAGATTACATTCATTCACATGTATTTCTCTGTTAGCCATCTGCATTATGAAGTATCTATTAATGATCTTATTTTAAGTCTCGCCACCAATAACCATCTGGCTACTAACTAGATCCACACTCCAGTTGTAAAAACTGCCTAGTCTTGAATATAGAATAATGATGGAGTTTGATAACTCCAATAAAAGATTACAGATTTTCATTGAACAATAAGTATAATACTTAGTAATAATGCTAGGAATAATAGTTAAAGTAAAAATGGTTTTAGAATTCATGGTAGAGGGTTCAATTGACATAAATATAATACTTAGGAAAATTAGTATAAGCAATTAAGATGATATGAAATCTCCTTTCTATGGAAATACAGAGTAGATCATTATTTTTTACATGTATGTTAGCTTGTTTCTACCTAATCATGGGGAAATAAAAAAATGATTTCTTAAACTGGCATACATTACTATAATTTTACATTAACTGGATCAGTAACAGTAAAACCAATTTCATTTGACCAGTTTTGTGAGAAAAATTACATTTAATATTTTAAAATATTAAAAAAATGTTTAAGAGTAATTTGAAATCCTGTCTAATAGTGATTTTCAAAGTAAGATATAGGCCCATTCATAGATGAATTTTAGATATCTTTCTTGTAAACCACCAATTAAATAAATAATTCTCTCTCTTCCATCTTTACTGGCAACTTACGCATAATTCCACAGTCATTCATTCTTAATATTACAAAGATTTACTTACTGGAGAACTAAGAAGTTATTAGTTGCTTAAATATACTAATAATATTCTTAAGCAGAAATAGACAACGAAGTGCTTATGAATGTTTTATGTGTTTTAAATAATATCAAGTCTACTATATAGTTTATATTAATTTATAACAGAAGGCAATGGCACCCCATTCCAGTACTCTTGCCTGGAAAATCCCATGGACAGAGGAGCCTGGTAGGCTGCAGTCCATGGGGTCGCGAACAGTCGGACAGGACCAAGCGACTTCACTTTCACTTCTCACTTTCATGCATTGAAGAAGGAAATGGCAACACACTCCAGTGTTCTTGCCTGGAGAATCCCAGGGACGGGGGAGCCTGGTGGGCTGCCGTCTATGGGGTCGCACAGAGTTGGACACGACTGAAGCGACTTAGCAGCAGCAGCAGCTATAAGTAGAGTTTATAAAATAAGTAGTTATAGTTATATTGATACATTTATAGTTATATTGATTACATTTTTCATTATAAACACATGATCTGAAGTTCTCTTGTATGTATTAAACAGTTCATGTATGTTTCTTTTTTGTTTGTTTGTTTGTGTACCCAAATGTATGTTTTTTTTTTAATTAATTTTATTTTATTTTTAAACTTTACATAATTGTATTAGTTTTGCCAAATATCAAAATGAATCCACCACAGGTATACATGTGTTCCCCATCCTGAACCCTCCTCCCTCCTCCCTCCCCATACCATCCCTCTGGGTCGTCCCAGTGCACCAGCCCCAAGCATCCAGTATCGTGCATTGAACCTGGACTGGCATCTCGTTTCATACATGATATTTTACATGTTTCAATGCCATTCTCCCAAATCTTCCCACCCTCTCCCTCTAATCATTATTTGAGGTTTTTTCTACTAACACAAGGAAATAAGTATGATAGATATTCTGAGTTGGCAAAAATTAGAAACAAAGAATGAGTTTACTATTTGAATTTTTCATTTTTTAATATATTATTTTGAAATATTGTTGTTTAGTGGCTAAGTCATGTATGACTATTTATGACCCCATGGACTGTGGCCTGCCAGGCTCCTCTGTCCATGGGACTTTCTGGGCATTTCTGGAAAGTGGGTTGACACTTCCTTCTCCAGGCTATCTTCCTGACCCAGGGATCGAACCTGAGTCTCCTGCATTGCAGGCAGATTCTTTTACCCTGGAGAAGGAAATGGCAACCCACTCCAGTATTCTTGCCTGGAAAATCCCATGGACGGAGGAGCCTGGTGGGATACAGTCTATGGGGTGACAAAGAGTCAGACATGGACACGACTGAGTGACTTTACTTTCACTTTCTTTTGCTTTATCACTGAGCCACCAGGGAAGCCCATTTTGAAGTTTACAGACCTTTATTTTTAATACAAATTATTTATAGTACTAATAATATAATTCATGTTTTATGAGAAATGAAAAACTGAAATTGGGATATCTTCTTTTTTTTTTTTTTTAAACCTGACTGCACATCTGTATAACAGTTTAAGGTTTGGGGCAAAAGATTTTCTCCCTTTAGGAGTCAATTTTCTCACCTGCAACCTAAAGGATTAAATTAAATGATCTTGGTTCATTGCATATCTATGTTTCTGAGACATTATGGATTCACACAAGATGCATCAGGTAGGATATAATAAATCAAGCTAGCTGATTAGATCAGCCTAATTATATACTAACATCAGTAATGTGTTGTTTTCACAATTGTGACAGTGCTGCCACAATCCGCTTCTCCCTCTTAACCAAACTGCTTGATTTCAAGTTCCTGTAAAGACAGCAATATTATATCTGATTGCAAAAGATATCCCAAGTATAAATCCTGAAAGCTGATAAGAAATGCAGAGAGAAAACATGTAAGAAAGTGCAAACGAAAGTATCAAACAAAAACAACACACCAGAACTATTTATTTCAGCAATCAAATGTGACACTTTTCAGTTCTAATCAAAATATTATGAACATTTGTAGACATTTTGGCAATAATAGAATGCCATGAATCTCTAACTGGGACAACATCCCCAGAAGGAACATTGAATTGCAATATGGAGTATCAGCTGGGAAGATCAGATTTTCAATGATTCTGCAGTGAAATTTTGGACTTTATTTTTAAAATTAAATCAGGAATTAAAATTGGTCAAGCTTTCTTTGATTATTTTTAAGGGGTGGAATGGGGTGGATGTCTGTATAT
This sequence comes from Bison bison bison, assembly GCF_000754665.1. NCBI lineage: Eukaryota > Metazoa > Chordata > Mammalia > Artiodactyla > Bovidae > Bison > Bison bison. Next base: position 6,577,195 of record NW_011494625.1, read on the forward strand.
GCTATGAGTGATGGCAAATTATGATGTTTTTATGACTTTGGAGGACTTATTGATGGAACTAAGGATCCATTGAGAAGATAATGCTTCTCAATACTTTTCAGAGGCTCATCAAGCTTGTTACTTTACTAACCTTCAAATTATTAATTTTTTATAATACAATATCAACCACTCAAGAGAAACCAATTTATTTTCTTTCTGAACTAATTCTTGACTGAGGTTTAGCTTACAAATATGGGACTGACTGTAGCCTCATCTCCCAACACAGTAAAGTCCTTGATAAAACAAAAGTAATACAAATTCTGAAAGATAATTTCTTTATTTCTTATTTTTGTAACATTCTTAATTGAATCATTTGTAGTGTATGTGCGTATTCAGTTGCACAGTCATATTCAACTCTTTACGAACCCATAGACTATAGGCCCCCAGCACTCCCGTCCATGGAATTTTCCAGGCAAGAATACTGGAGTGGGTTGCCATTTCCTACTCCAGGGGATCTTTCTAACCCAGGGATGGAACCTAAGTCTCCTGCATTGACAGGCAGACTATTTACCACTGCATCACCTGTGAAGCCCCATTTATGATGTAATATGTTTTACAGTTTCAGTTAGAAATTTTGAAAGGTGTACGAGACAGCAAAAGAGACACTGATGTATGGAACAGTCTTATGGACTCTGTGGGAGAGGGAGAGGGTGGGAAGATTTGGGAGAATGGCATTGAAACATGTAAAATATCATGTATGAAACGAGATGCCAGTCCAGGTTCAATGCACGATACTGGATGCTTGGGGCTAGTGCACTGGGATGACCCAGAGGGATGGTATGGGGAGGGAGGAGGGAGGAGGGTTCAGGATGGGGAGCACATGTATACCTGTGGCGGATTCATTTTGATATTTGGCAAAACTAATACAATTATGTAAAGTTTAAAAATAAAATAAAATTTAAAAAAAATAAAGAAAAAAAAGAAATTTTGAAAGGTGAGAGAGGAAAAGAGAAAGATGGTAGTATAAGTTTGAAGTCAGTGAAAACTGTGCATGTATATATATATATATATGGACAATCTGACATGACTGAGAATTTTGACAGGTGAGGCAATGTTCTGAGGCTCCACATAGTATATCTGACAATGAGATGATGATATTCCCAAGAGGTGAATCAGTAGAAAGCCTCAGCAGTTACTCCAAAAGCTTAGGATATACATGTTTACTCATTCAAAATAGATTTTATATTTAAGAAGATTCAGGTGGGTGTAAACCTTGCCAATTCTTGTGAGCTGTCCTGAAATGACATTTAAAAATTATACATACATATTTGGAATAAAAATTATTACATCTGTTTGCAACTAAAATGAGAATTCTTGGCTTGGGACTAGGTGAAAATATTAAAACCAATACATAAACATTGATACTTTTTTTTTTTTTAGTTTTCTTTTTTTTTTCAATTAGAAGATAATTGTTTTACAATGTTGTATTGGTTTCTGCTGTACCACAATGCAAATCAGCCATACGTACACATATATTCCCTCCCTCTTAAGCCTCCCTCCCATTCATCCCCATCCTGCCACTTTCGGTCTTCACAGAGCATGCTTTACTCAGCTCCCTGTGTTATATAACAGCTTCCTGTTAGCTATCTATCTTACACTTGATGGTGTATATATGTCAATAATACTCTCTCAATTTGTCACACTCTGCTCTTCCATGCTGTGTCCACAAGATCATCCTCTTATGCCTGCATCTCTATTCCTGCCCTGTAAATAGATTCATCAATACCATCCTGCTAGATTCCATATATATGCATTAATATATAATATTTACTTTTCTCTTTCTCCCTTACTTCACTCTGTGTAACAATCTCTAAGTTCATCTACCTCATTTCAACTGATTCAGATTTGTTCCTTTTTTAATGCATGCATGTTCAGTTGTGTCCAACTCTTTGCAACCCCAGGGACTATAGCTCACCAGACTCCTGTACCATGGAATTTTCCAGGCAAGGATGCTGGAGTGGGATGTCATTTTCTTCTACAGGACATCTTTCTGGCCCAGGGATCGAACCCATGTCTCTTGTTTCCTGCATTGGCACGTGAATCCTTTACCACTGTGCCACCTGAGAAGCATTCCTTCTTCAATGTCACCTTCTAAATCATTCTTAAAGATGAAATTTAAGTCATTGGAGAAAATTTGGTGAATCTTGCTATTTTGTGAAGATGCATAAATATGTTTTGACTCAAAATAAAGCATATGTGAGTGATTTTAACATCATATAACAGCTATAAAGTATAACTAGTATACTTTACATGAAACTCATTTTGGACAGTTGATGTAAAGGTTAGATTTAAGTTATTTATTTTACACTTGAATGAGAGACATTAGGTTTTTTGGTCAGGATGAAGATATCTATGTAGATATATTTATTTACTAGTATATCATGATAAAATAACGGATGAATTTTCCAAGTAGATATGTCAATATTTTGTTATGCACATGATATGCGAAATTATTGAAGTAGTAGCCTGAATCAATTAAACTATACACTTGAAGATATTATTAGTCACTTCATTGTTCATAAGTACTTTGTCTCAAAAATATTTGTTTTTCTTTCAATGTACCCAATTGTGTGGAAAGGAGAGTAGAGTTATTTTTAAAAAGCAAGGCATTTTTGTGTTTTTTAAAGGCTAATTTGTAATAAAATTGAAATTTTATTCTATTAACTATATTTGCAGTGCTTTAAGGGGAGAGAATTGCACTGTTTGAGATCAAACTTCAGTTGCTAATTTTCTTGAGATAAAGAAAAGCCACCAGTTTGTTAACATCTAGATTAGTTAAATAAAACATACATTACAGACAAAAAGTGACTTACAGAGTCACCTTAAACATTTTCCCAGAAGTCCGGATGCACCGGATGCACTCAAGCCAATTTGACATAGACAATTAGACATGGCACTCAAGCCAATTAGCCAATTAGTAACAATTTATGGTAAAAATAAACATTTTTGAGAGTTGAATAAAGAGCAAAATATTTTATTTTATTTTAAGAGCTCCATATGTGTCAAGCTGTATAAGAAACACTAGTAATAGAAAGATAAATAAGATATAAATGTTATTTTTTAAAAGTTTCTCCTATTAAATAGGAGAAACTTTTAAATCAACATGTTTTTATATATAAATTTAAAAATATATTATAAACTCCAATATAATATGAACACTATAATGATATAATGATAAGAATAGTTATAAGTAGAACAAAGCTGATTGCCAAGCTTTGTCTTTGACGGAAACTGTCAAAGAAGCAATTGTAAAGAGTTGATTTTGAAAAGTCTGTTGAACTTCACCAGGGGAATACAGAGACTGGTTTGCATAACTGAATCAGCAACACATGAAACAGCCCAGTACTTTTTTAGGCAGTGAAAATTATTTTATAGTGTATGGACTAGTGGGCTCAGGAAGGGCTTCCCTGGTGGCTCAGTGGTAAAGAATCTTACTGCCAATACAGGAGACGTGGGTTCAGTCCCTGGGTTGAGAAGATCTCCTGGAGAAGGAAATGGCAACCCAGTCCAGTATTCTTTCCTGGAAAATCCCATGGACAGAGGAACCTGGTGGGCTACAGCCCATGGGGTCACGAAAGAGTCAGACGTGATTTAGTGACTAAATAACAACAGTGGGTTCTGGAGTAGAAGCCATTGACTTTGAGGAATTGAGTCTGAAAAATTAAAAAGATAGACTAAGTATCTCTGAATCTCATGCTGTGCTGTGCTGTGCTTATTCGCTTGGTTATGTCCTACTGTTTGTGATTCCATGGACTGTAGCCCACCAGGCTCCTCTGTCCATGGGGATTCTCCAGGCATGCGTTGCCATGCCTTTCTCCAGGGGATCTTCCCAACCTGGGGATCGAATGCAAATCTCTGATACTGCAGGCAGATTCTTTACCATCTGAATCTCATGCTAAGGCAGCTGAATCCTGAATATGATGGGAAAAAACTGGCTGGTTGTAAGTAAGGAATAACATGATTAGATTTGCATTTTAGAAAGATCATTCTGCCAGCATTTAGAAGAGCATGAGTGAGAGCCTGTTCCAATCACCCAGCTAAAAGCCCCCTAAACTCTACCTACTTATACTTAGAGAGTTTACAATGGGTGTATTTACAGCCATCACCATGGTTGCTATAACAAAATAATTACTACAGGGACTCTTTTATGTAGTTACACTTTACTCCAGTGCCTCATGGAAAAAGATTATTGGTTGACACTTTTGAATTTTACAATCCTCCAGTAGCCTACTTAAGATATAAATCACATGTCATCAGTTTGGACAGAGTCAAATATTAAAAATGCTTTAAACTATGAATAAGGACAAGTACTTGGGGGGGGTTGGTATGATTAATGCAATGTGTATCATGATTAAAAGAATTGAGCAACAGAAACTTCAATTAAATAGAGTCTGGAGACCAGAAAGTAAAGCTTTCATGCCCAGTGATAATAGCAGAACCCTACAGGGAGAAAGACCCCTCTCCTCTCCTCTCCTGGCAAGCACTCAGCCAATGAAAAGCTATGGACTCTTTGTTTACTGTGGCCCTCCCAGCTTCCTTTTGCCCTCTATAAATGTGTTCTTCCTTGCCTAGAGGGGACTCGCATTTGGCTTGCTTGGTTGCAGACCTCGAATTGAAATTCTCTGCTGATTCCAAATAAATGCATTTTTGCTGGAGAAATTATCTGGCAGTCTATTTGTTTTAGGTCAACAATAATTTTATCTTTATTTTCCTATTTTACAGTCTTGCATTGAGAGCTATAAGGATCAATATATTGTACAACCCCGCCCTAGGCAAAGTCTTTTCCACTCCATCTGCCAACCCAAATGTTAAATTGTAGAAACATCTACACAATGGCCCTCTTGGTAGCCAAACTCTAGCAGTGGTTTTTCATCAAAACAAAAAACTATTACTGTCTAATGCAGGAGGCATCTGGTATTCAGTCTGGAAAAGCAGAGCTCCAAAAAAGTGAGAACAAAAAAGAGAGCTGAAAATTAATGTCAGAATATCATATTTCACTGTTTCATTCGAAAAGTAAAATCACCAGGAACCAAGCAGGTCCTCAGCCTAGGAAAGACTTAGCGAAGGCTGCATAGAGTCATGGTCTGCACAAGCAGTTCATTTTCAGGCCCTTTGAGCCCTGAACTGCACTGTACAGCTGTAATAAATGCTGAAATCCTCTTAAATCATGGGCGGTGGTATCAGTTAGAGAAGACAAGCTGTCCTGGCCCCAGTCTCTGTCTCTGCTGCTCCCTGTCGACTGCCTATTTGAAGGGACTAACCTGCATATTCCCAGAAGATGCGTGTCTGACTCTGCTCATGACTTAAGAATTCTGCCACAGGATGTGGGCACCACAATCTAATGGTTCATGTCAAGGCAGATGGGAGCCAAGAATTATATTGATGTTGAAAACTCAATCTTATTATTGACTTTCAATATTTTAGAAATTACCAAATACAATGGAAAAATGACCAATGAAAAGACTTGAATTAGAGTTCTAAGTCTGGTATGCTAGTTTATATCACTGAAAGTGAGAGATTTTTTATCATTATATTTTTTGTAGCATAAAAATATGTCTGTAAAGCTTAATTAATATAGTTGATTTTAGATCAAGAATTTATATTGTGTATTTTAGAAATTAAGAACATTCAAGGACATAATATTTATAATTAAATGATAGAATTTTTGTATCTTTAATGTTGAAACTCAATTTTAAAAATTCATTAAAATTTTTGATAATTATCATAGTGTTTTCCTTTTTAACAAAGGTGGCTTGCTGTTATAAAGAATACATAAGAAAGCATAAAAGACATAATTAAAATGCATTTCATTGCCTCACTAAACTTTGAATTTTCTTCATGTTAGTTTCACAATCTATGAAATTTTAGAAGCATTAAATAATTCATTTATGCACTTTTTTATTAATTCAGTCATTTGCCAAACTTTTGAATGTTCACCATGTGCTAGGACCAATACAAAATTAAATAATATTATTTCTTTGATGAAAGCCACACTGGCAATTTTTACAAAAGAAAGCTAATAGCACAAAAGCAGAGGTTAATATATATGTGTGTGTGTGTGTGTGTGTGTGTGTGTGTGTGTGTAAAGTTTAAAATTAGGAACAAGACACACAGAATGTAATAAATAAATAATTAAGTGCAAGAAAGGTATTAACATGTCACTACATTGTGAGTGTAAACTTTCATATAAAAATGTGTTCAAATGGTTATTAGCCTTGCATCAACTGAATGCAGTTGTGTAAGTAAGATAAGGAATAGCATTTAATTAGAATCAACTCAGTAGCACAGAATTTATTTTTCCCAATTAGCTAAGTTTCAGAGAACTTTATAAGTTGCTCAGAGTCTCGGAGCCTCAAAGGAGGGTCAACTAGCATGAAAAACCTAATAATTCTGACTTTGAAGCCTCTGTCCTATGGGCACTTTGGCTATTTAAAAGGAAGAGGAAAATTCTTTGGTATTGGTTATCGTCAGGAGAATTCACTTCCATAGAATACCTTTCTCTCTGACATTGTCAGATAAAAGAAGCCCTATCATAAAGTTTAATAATGTCAATAATAACAAGAGTCTTTAAAATCTCTTATGGTTAAAAAAGGGAATGGTTGTCAATGTGAACACTTGTCCTTCTGCTGCAATTATGGGTTCAATGTAAAAGGTTTCATTTAATTTCTAATTGAGCTTCTCCTCTGACCTCTGGCCTCTTCTATTTCTGTCTCTCTCTTACCTTCTAATTTTAAAATAATTTTAGAATATAAAAACTTTGGAAAAGTATTGTGAGTTCCTGCAAACATCTCACTCAGTTTGTCCTAAGGTTACCATCTTAAATAATTGTGAGAAAATAATCAAAACCAGGAAAGTAACATTGTGTCTGTGCTTAGTCACTTAGTCCTATCCGACTCTTTGGTACAATACTCAGTTCAGTCACTCAGTCGTGTGTGAGTCTTTGCAACCCCATGGACTACAGCATACCAGGCTTCACTGTCCATCACCAACTCCCAGAGCTTGCTCAAACTCATGTCCATTGAGTTAGTGATGCCATCCAACCATCTCATCCTCTGTCATCCCCTTCTCCTCCCACCTTCAATCTTTCCCAGCATCAGGGTCTTTTCAAATGAGAGTTCTTCACCTCAGGTGGCCAAAGTATGGGAGTTTTACCTTCAACATCAGTCCTTCCAATGAATACTATTCACTGCTAAATGATACTAAACTAAGCTAAACAATACTAAACTAACCGATACTATTGCTGAACAATACTATTAACTGCTAAACTTACAGGGCTTTCCTGTTGGTTCAACTGGAAAAAAAATCTGTCTGCAATGCAGGAAATCTGGGTTCAATCCCTGGATTGGGAAGATCCCCTGTATAAGGGAATGGCAACACACTCCAGTATTCATTCCTGGAAAATTCCCATGGACAGAGGAGCCTGGTGGGCTACAGTTCATGGGGTCTCAAAGACTCAGACACAACTGAGCAACTAACATTTTCACTAAACTACCAGTCAGGAAGGGCGGCAGTGAGGAGATAGCCCCTTGTCCAAGGTAAGGAAAAATGGCTGCGCTTTGCTGGAGCAGCCGTGAAGAAATACCCCACGCCCAAGATAAGAGAAACCCAAGTGGGACGGTAGGTGTTGCAATAGGGCATCAGAGGGCAAACACACTGAAACCATACTCACAGAAAACTAGTCAATCTAATAACACTAGGACCATAGCCTTGTCTAACTCAATGAAACTAAGCCATGCCCATGGGGCCACCCAAGATGGGCGGGTCATGGTGGAGAGGTCTGACAGAATGTGGTCCACTGGAGAAGGGAATGGCAAACCACTTCAGTATTCTTGCCTTGAGAACCCCATGAACAGTATGAAAAGGCAAAATGATAGGACACTGAAAGAGGAACTCCCCAGTTCAGTAGGTGCCCAATATGCTACTGGAGATCAGTAGAGAAATAACTCCAGAAAGAATGAAGGGATGGAGCCAAAGCAAAAACAATACCCAGCTGTGGATGTGACTGGTGATAGAAGCAGGGTCCAATGCTGTAAAGAGCAATATTGCATAGGAACCTGGAATGTCAGGTCCATGAATCAAGGCAAATTGGAAGTGGTCAAACAAGAGATGGCAAGAGTGAACATCAACATTGTAGGAATCAGTGAACTAAAATGGACTGGAATGGGTGAATTTAACTCAGATGACCATTATATCTACTACTGCAGGCAGGAATCCCTCAGAAGAAATGGAGTGGCCATCATGGTCAACAAAAGAGTTTGAAATGCAGTACTTGGATGCAATCTCAAAAACCACAGAATGATCTCTGTTCGTTTCCAAGGCAAACCATTCAATATCACAGTAATCCAAGTCTATGCCCCAACCAGTAACGCTGAAGAAGCTGAAGTTGAATGGTTCTATGAAGACCTACAAGACCTTTTAGAACTAATACCCAAAAAAGATGTCCTTTTCATGATAGGGGACTGGAATGCAAAAGTAGGAAATCAAGAAACACCTGGAGTAACAGGCAAATTTGGCCTTGGAATACGGAATGAAGCAGGGCAAAGACTAATAGAGTTTTGCCAAGAAAATGCACTGGTCATAACAAACACCCTCTTCCAACAACACAAGAGAAGACTCTATACATGGACATCACCAGATGGTCAACACCAAAATCAGATTGATTATATTCTTTGCAGCCAAAGATGGAGAAGCTCTATACAGTCAGCAAAAACAAGACCAGGAGCTGACTGTGGCTCAGACCATTAACTCCTTATTGCCAGATTCAGACTTAAACTGAAGAAAGTAGGGAAAACCACTTGACCATTCAGGTATGACCTAAATCAAATCCCTTATGATTATACAGTGGAACTGAGAAATAGATTTAAGGGACTAGATCTGATGGATAGAGTGCCTGATGAACTATGGACTGAGGTTCGTGACACTGTACAGGAGACAGGGATCAAGACCATCCCTATGGAAAAGAGATGCAGAAAAGCAAAATGGCTGTCTGGGGAGGCCTTACAAATAGCTGTGAAAAGAAGAGAAGCGAAAAGCAAAGGAGAAAAGGAAAGATATAAACATCTGAATGCAGAGTTCGAAAGAATAGCAAGAAGAGATAAGAAAGCCTTCTTCAGCGATCAATGCAAAGAAATAGAGGAAAACAACAGAATGGGAAAGACTAGGGATCTCTTCAAGAATATCAGAGATACCAAAGGGACATTTCATGCAAAGATGAACTCCATT
>NW_011494625.1:6586638-6591952 GCF_000754665.1 Bison bison bison
AGATGGGAATACCAGACCACCCGATCTGCCTCTTGAGAAATTTGTGTGCAGGTCAGGAAGGAACAGTTAGAACTGGACATGGAACAACAGACTGATTCCAAATAGGAAAAGGAGTTCGTCAATGCTGTATATTGTCACCCTGTTTATTTAACTTATATGCAGAGTACATCATGAGAAACGCTGGACTGGAAGAAACACAAGCTGGAATCAAAATTACCGGGAGAAATATCAATAACCTCAGACATGCAGATGACACCACCCTTATGGCAGAAAGTGAAGAGGAACTCAAAAGCCTCTTGATGAAAGTCAAAGTGGAGAGTGAAAAAGTTGGCTTAAAGCTCAACATTCAGGAAACGAAGATCATGACATCTGGTCCCACCTCTTCATGGGAAATAGATGGGGAAACAGTGGAAACAGTGTCAGACTTTATTTTTCTGGGCTCCATAATCACTACAGATGGTGACTGCAGCCATGAAATTAAAAGACGCTTACTCCTTGGAAGGAAAGTTATGACTAACCTAGATAGCATATTCAAAAGCAGAGACATTACTTTGCCAACAAAGGTCCATCTAGTCAAGGCTATGGTTTTTCCTGTGGTCATGTATGGATGTGAGAATTGGACTGTGAAGAAGGCTGAGCGCCAAAGAATTGATGCTTTTGAACTGTGGTGTTGGAGAAGACTCTTGAGAGTCCCTTGGACTGCAAGGAGCTCCAACCAGTCCATTCTGAAGGATATCAGCCCTGGGATTTCTTTGGAAGGAATGATGCTAAAGCTGAAACTCCAGTACTTTGGCCATCTCATGCGAAGAGTTGACTCACTGGAAAAGACTGTGATGCTGGGAGGGATTGGGGGCAGGAGGAGAAGGGGACGACAGAGGATGAGATGGCTGGATGGCATCACTGACTCGATGGACGTGAGTCTGAGTGAAGTCCAGGAGTTGGTGATGGACAGGGAGGCCTGGCGTGCTGCGATTCATGGGGTCGCAAAGAGTCGAACACAACTGAGCGACTGATCTGATCTGACAGAGCTTATTCTAAACTCACTATTTCTCCCTGTCATTTTTTCATTGTTGTTTTAGGATTCCACATTACGTTTAGTTCTCATGTCTTCTCTGTCTACTTCATTCTGTGTCAAATCTTTAGCTTTCCTTGTCTCACAACCTTGATGGTTTTGAAAATCGCTGGTCAGTTGTTTTGTAACATATATATTCAGTTGTTATTTTGTGTCTGACTCTTTGTGACCCTATGGACTATAGCATGCCAGGCTTCTCTGACCTTCATTATCTCCTGGAGTTTGCTCAAATTCATGTCCATGAGGCAGTGATGCTATCTAACCATCTCATCTTTTGCTGTCATCTTCTCCTTTTGCCTTCAGTCTTTCCTAACATCAGGGTCTTTTCCTGTGATTTGGCTCTTAGTTTCAGGTGGCCAAAGTATTAGAGTTTCAGCTTCAGCATCACCATAATTTGTGTTTTTCTGACATTTTTTCATGATTAAACCACATTACACATTTAAACAAGAATATCAAAGATAGGATTTTGTGTCCTTCTCAGTACATCTTATCTGATATGATATTACTATTTATGTTGTTAAACTTGATCATTTGATTAAGCTATTATCTTCCTGGTTCCTCCACTGAAAGTTTCTATGTTCCTTTTATTATTAATAAAAATCCTGAGGAAAGATACTTTGAGACTGTACAAATGTCCTGTTTTTCCTCAAAATCTTAACTTCCTTTCTATGCACATGCATGACATTGGACAAATTACTTAAATTCTCTGCCTCAGTTTCCACATATTTAAATTAGACATAATAATTATTTCTTTTGTATAGACTTTTATAAGTATTAAAACATTCATGTAAAGAACTAGGGTACAGTAAGTATTTAATAAATTATTTTTAAAATATAAATATTGCAAAATTTAGAGGATGAAAAAGAGTTATGAGAAAGGAGTATCAAAATTCCAATAAAGGAATAAGAAAATAAGCAGTGGAAATAATGTCATACTTTAAAGTCTGAAAGAAATCTGAAATGGTGGAAAACAGAGACAGTGGAGAATAAAAGTGTTAGAAGATACATCTGTGAGTTTCTTATAGCAGTGTTAAGGATTTGAGTCTCTGTCTGAAGACCATATTGTATTCTAAACAAATATAAAGGATCCTAAGAATGGCCTCTTAATATTTTAAAATGAAGCAGTAACATGGTCTGATATATGTAAGGTGAGTGCACAGAAAAAGAGAGCAAGCCAGGCAATCAGGCAAGAAAAGGGAAATTTATTAGAGGGAAAAGAGAGGGTGACTGGCCCTTAAGGAGAGCCAGCATCTTCCCTTTCTGATGGGGTCTTTCTTAACCCCACCAATGAAAAATTCTCTGAAGGGATGGTTAATTTTTAGCCTGTGGTTCAGTCCTATGGTCATGTACCCAGAGGTCTAGAATCTGGTGGTCTCATAGCTTTGAGAAGGTAGGCGCCAGTAAGAAAACAGAAATTACTGTTTTGGGCAATTTGGACAATTGCCCAAATTGTAGTTTGGGCAAATTGGTCAGTCTCAGATCCCTGTGATTTTATTCTTTGTTTCGACATCAACATAATGAACCATCTAAACAATAAGACCCCATGTGGGCCCTATCAATATTTAGTTTAAAGGTAGTCTGTGATCTGGGTAATACTTTGGAGGTGCAAGATTAGGCCTGGTGACACCAGTTAGGAAATTTTAAGAGTAGAGGTTGACAGGGATGATTACAATAGAGATAGAAACATAAAACAGAACTAATCATCGCCCTTTACATCCCTTTCTCTCGACATTTTCTGCTTTTCAGAAAAGCACCACCCATTTGCCTACACTGGCCAACGAGGCATTCAGTTCAGTTCAGTCGCTCAGTCGTGTCTGACTCTTTGCAACCCCATGAATCGCAGCATGCCAGGCCTCCCTGTCCATCACCAACTCCCGGAGTTCACTCAGACTCACGTCCATCGAGTCAGTGATGCCATCCAGCCATCTCATCCTCCGTCATTCCCTTTTCCTCCTGTCCTCAATCTTTCCCAACATCAGGGTCTTTTCCAATGAGTCAGCTCTTTGCATCAGGTGGCCAAAGTATTGGAGTTTCAGCTTCAGCATCAGTCCTTCCAATGAATACCCAGGACTGATCTCCTTTAGGATGGACTGGTTGGATCTCCTTGCAGTCCAAGGGACTCTCAAGAGTCTTCTCCAACACCACAGTTCAAAAGCATCAGTTCTTTGGTGCTCAGCTTTCTTCACAGTCCAACTCTTACATCCATACATGGCCACTGGAAAAGCTATAGCCTTGACTACACGGACCTTTGTTGGCAAAGTAATGTCTCTACTTTTGAATATGCTATCTAGGTTGGTCTTAACTTTTCTTCAAAGGAGTAAGCATCTTTTAATTTCATGGCTGCAGTCGCCATCTGCAGTGATTGTGGAGCCCAAAAAATAAAGTCTGACAGTTTCCACTGTTTCCCCATCTATTTCCCATGAAGTGATGGGATCGGATGCTATGATCTTCATTTTCTGAATGTTGAGCTTTAAGCCAACTTTTTCACTCTCCTATTTTACCTTCATCAAGAAGCTTTTTAGTTCCTCTTCACTTTCTGCCATAAGGATGGTGTCTTCTGCATATCTGAGGTTATTGATACTTCTCCCGGCAATCTTGATTCCAGCTTGTGCTTCTTCCAGCCCAGAATTTCTCATGATGTACTCAGCATATAAGTTAAATAAGCAGGGTTACAATATACAGCCTTGATATACTCCTTTCCCTATTTGGAACCAGTCTGTTGTTCCATGTCCAGTTCTAACTGTTGCTTCCTGACCTGCATACAAATTTCTCAAGAGGCAGGTCAGGTGGTCTGGTATTTCCATCTCTTGAAGAATTTCCCACAGTTTATTGTGATCCACACAGTCAAAGGCTTTGGCATATCAATAGAGCAGAAATAGATGTTTTTCTGGAACTGTCTTCGTTTTTCCATGATCCAGTGGATGCTGGCAATTTGCTCTCTGGTTGCTCTGTTTTTTCTAAAATCAGCTTGAACATCTGGAAGTTCACGGTCCACATATTGCTGAAGCCTGGCTTGGAGAATTTAGAGCATACTTTACTAGCGTGCGAGATGAGTGCAATTGTTTGGTAGTTTGAGCATTCTTTGGCATTGGCTTTCTTTGGGATTGGAATGAAAACTGACCTTTTCCAGTCTTGTGGCCATTGCTGTTTTCCAAATTTGCTGGCATATTGAGTGCAGCACTTTACAGCATCATCTTTCAGGATTTGAAATAGCTCAACTGGAATTCCATCACCTCAACTAGCATAGTTCGTAGTGATGCTTTCTAAGGCCCACTTGACTTCACATTCCAGGATATCTCGCTCTAGGTGAGTGATCACACCATCATGATTATCTGGGTCGTGAAGATCTTTTTTGTACAGTTCTTCTGTGTATTCTTGCCACCTCTTCTTACTATCTTTTGCTTCTGTTAGGTCCATACCATTTCTGTCCTTTATTGAGCCCATCTTTGCATGTAATGTTCCCTTGGTGTCTCTAAGTTTCTTGAAGAGATCTCTAGTCTTGGCCATTCTGCTGTTTTCGTCTATTTCTTTCCATTGATCACTGAGGAAGGCTTTCTTATCCCTTCTTGCTATTCTTTGGAACTCTGCATTCAGATGCTTATATTTCCTTTTCTTGTTTGCTTTTCACTTCTCTTCTTTTCACAGCTATTTGTAAGCCCTCACCAGACAGCCATTTTGCTTTTCTGCATTTCTTTTCCATGGGGATGGTCTTGATCCCTGTCTCCTGTACAATGTCATGAACCTCAGTCCATAGTTCATCAGGCACTATATCTATCAGATCTAGTCCCTTAAATCTATTTCTCAATTTCACTGTATAATCATAAGGGATTTGATTTAGGTCATACCTGAATGGTCTAGTGGTTTTCCTTATTTTCTTCAATTTCAGTCTGAATTTGGCAATAAGGAATTTATGATCTGAGCCACAGTCAGCTCGTGGTCTTGTTTTGGCTGACTGTATAGAGCTTCTCCATCTTTGGCTGCAAAGAATATAATCAATCTGATTTCAGTGTTGACCATCTGGTGATGTCCATGTATAGAGTCTTCCCTTGTGTTGTTGGAAGAGGGTGTTTGTTATGACCAGTGCATTTTCTTGGCAAAACTCTATTAGTCTTTGCCCTGCTTCATTCCGTATTCCAAGGCCAAATTTGCCTGTTACTCCAGGTGTTTCTTGACTTCCTACTTTTGCATTCCAGTCCCCTATCATGAAAAGGACATCTTTTTTGGGTGTTGGTTCTAAAAGGT
>NW_011494625.1:6592131-6593726 GCF_000754665.1 Bison bison bison
TTTAGTTCACTGATTCCTACAATGTTGATGTTCACTCTTGCCATCTCTTGTTTGACCACTTCCAATTTGCCTTGATTCATGGACCTGACATTCCAGGTTCCTATGCAATATTGCTCTTTACAGCATTGGACCCTGCTTCTATCACCAGTCACATCCACAGCTGGGTATTATTTTTGCTTTGGCTCCGTCCCTTCATTCTTTCTGGAGTTATTTCTCTACTGATCTCCAGTAGCATATTGGGCACCTGACGTGGGGAGTTCCTCTTTCAGTATCCTATCATTTTGCCTTTTCATACTGTTCATGGGGTTCTCAAGGCAAGAATACTGAAGTGGTTTGCCATTCCCTTCTCCAGTGGACCACATTCTGTCAGACCTCTCCACCATGACCCGCCCATCTTGGGTGGCCCCACGGGCATGGCTTAGTTTCATTGAGTTAGACAAGGCTATGGTCCTAGTATGATTTGATTGACTAGTTTTCTGTGAGTATGTTTTCAATGTGTTTGCCCTCTGGTGCCCTCTTGCAACACCTACCATCTTACTTGGGTTTATCTTACCTTGGACGAGGGGTATCTCCTCACGGCCACCCCTTCTGACCTTCAACATGGATTAGCTCCTGTAGTCCCTCCTGGGTCCATGCAGCCACCACTCCTTGGAGGTGGGGTAAGTCCTCCCTGCCACAGCCCCTGGCCTCAGACGCGGGCTTAGTATAATACTTTCTGAATATAAAATATGTATCGTCAGATTGCTAAAATGTTACCTCCATAGCAACCCCATGGTATAGGTATTTTTATTATCCTTATTCTACAAACAAGAAACCTGAAGTTCAAAAAGAATAAACCCAATCTCTTCCCAACAAAACCAGTCTATTTGACCACTAAATTTTGTTCATTTTATATCCTAAATATTTCTTAAGTAGTGTCCCCTTCCTTCTTCTCCACTGCCAATAGCTTGGCTTAGGTTTCTCCAGTACACATGTCAACTTCATTTGAAATGGTGGGTTGCCTCTGGCATTGCAATTCTCCATGCATTCCACATTTGCAGCAGAATGATGACCCTAAACATCACAACTGGGTATATTCCTCCATTGCTTAAAAACCCCTGCTGCTTTTGTATTGCTCATAGGATAAATAACAAACATTTAGTACTAAGGAATTTACTCTCTTTCAATTGTTATGTGAACATTGATGAATCCTTGCATCCCTGGGATAAAGCCAACTTGGTTATGATGTATGATATTTTTAAAATGTTGGATTCTGAAAGATAAAAACTATATGATTATCTCAATAGATGCAGAGAAAGCCTTTGACAAAATTCAACATTCATTTATGATAAAAACCCTCCAGAAAGCAAGCATAGAAGAAACATCAGATCAGATCAGTTGCTCAGTCGTGTCTGACTCTTTGCGACCCCATAAATCGCAGCATGCCAGGCCTCCCTGTCCATCACCAACTCCCGGAGTTCACTCAGACTCATGTCCATCGAGTCAGTGATGCCATCCAGCCATCTCATCCTCTGTCGTCCCCTTCTCCTCCTGCCCCCAATCCCTCCCAGCATCACAGTCTTTTCCAATGAGTCAACTCTTCGCATGAGGTGGCC
>NW_011494625.1:6594006-6603646 GCF_000754665.1 Bison bison bison
GCTCAGCCTTCTTCACAGTCCAACTCTCACATCCATACATGACCACAGGAAAAACCATAGTCTTGACTAGACGAACCTTTGTTGGCAAAGTAATGTCTCTGCTTTTGAATATGCTATCTAGGTTGGTCATAACTTTTCTTCCAAGGAGTAAGCGTCTTTCAGTTTCATGGCTGCAGTCACCATCTGTAGTGGTTGTGGAGCCAAGAAAATAAAGTCTAACACTGTTTCCACTGTTTCCCCATCTATTTCCCATGAAGTGGTGAGACCGGATGCCATGATCTTCGTTTTCTGAATGTTGAGCTTTAAGCCAACTTTTTCACCCTCCACTTTCACTTTCATCAAGAGGCTTTTGAGTTCCTCTTCACTTTCTGCCATAAGGGTGGTATCATCTGCATATCTGAGGTTATTGATATTTCTCCCAGAAATCTTGATTCAAGCTTGTGTTTCTTCCAGTCCAGCGTTTCTTATGATGTACTCTGCATATAAGTTAAATAAACAGGGTGACAATATACAGCCTTGACGAACTCCTTTTCCTATTTGGAATCAGTCTGTTGTTCCATGTCCAGTTCTAACTGTTGCTTCCTGACCTGCATACAGATTTCTCAAGAGGCAAATCGGGTGGTCTGGCATTCCCATCTCTTGAAGAATTTTCCACAGTTTATTGTTATCCACACAGTCAAAGGCTTTGGCATAGTCAATAAAGCAGAAATAGATGTTTTTCTGGAACTCTCTTGCTTTCTCTATGATTCAGTGGATGTTGGAAATTTGATTTCTGGTTCCTCTGCCTTTTATAAAACCAGCTTGAACATCAGGAAGTTCATGGTTTGGTCCATGAGTCAAGGCAAATTGGAAGTGGTCAAACAAGAGATGGCAAGAGAGAATGTCGACATTCAAGGAATCAGCGAACTGAAATGGACTGGAATGGGTGAATTTAACTCAGATGACCATTATATCTACTACTGCAGGCAGGAATCCCTCAGAAGAAATGGAGTGGCCATCATCGTCAACAAAAGAGTCCAAAATGCAGTACTTGGATGCAATCTCAAAAACAACAGAATGATCTCTGTTAATTTCCAAGGCAAACCATTCAATATCACCGTAATCCAAGTCTATGCCCCAACCAGTAATGCTGAAGAAGCTGAAGTTGAACGGTTCTATGAAGACCTACAAGACCTTTTAGAACTAACACCCAAAATAGATGTCCTTTTCATGATAGGGTACTGGAATGCAAAAGTAGGAAGTCAAGAAACACCTGGAGTAAGAGGCAAATTTGGCCTTGGAATATGGAGTGAAGCAGGGCAAAGACTAATAGAGTTTTGCCAATAAAGTGCACTGGTCATAGCAAACACCCTCTTCCAACAACACAAGAGAAGACTCTATACATGGACATCACCAGATGGTCAACATCTCAACATAATAAAAGCCATATATGATAAAGTGACAGCAAACAGTATCCTCAGTAGTGAAAAACTGAAAGCATTTTCCCTAAAGTCAGAAACAAGACAAGGATGCCCACTCTCACCACTACTATTCAACTTAGTTTTGGAAGTTTTAGCCACAACAATCAGAAAAAAAAAAAGAAAAAAGTAATCCATATTGGAAAAGAAGAAGTAAAACTCTCACTGTTTGCAGATGATATGATCCTCTACATAGAAATCCCTAAAGATGCCACCAGAAAATTTCTAGAGCTAATTAATGAATATAATAAAGTTGCAGGATATAAAATCACACAGAAATCCCTTGCATTCCTATATGCTAACAATGAGAAAACAGAAAGAGAAATTAAGGAAACAATTCCATTCACCGTTACAATGAAAAGAATAAAATATTTAGGAACAAATCTACCCAAAGAAACAAAAGACCTATATATAGAAAACTATAAAACACTGGTGAAAGAAATAAAAGATGCCACAAATAGATAGAGAAATATACCATGTTCATGGTTTGGAAGAATCAATATAATGAAAATGAGTATAATACACAAAGCAATCTATAGATTCAATGCAATCACTATCAAACTTCCAACAGTATTTTTCAGAGAACCAGAACAAATAATCTCACAATTTGTATAGAAATACAAAAAACCTTGAATAGCCAAAGCAATCTTGAGAAAGAAGAATGGAACTGGAGGAATCAACCTGCCTGACTTCAGACTATACTACAAAGCTGCAGTCATCAAGACAGTATGGTACTGGCACAAAGACAGAAATATAGATCAATGGAACAAAATAGAAAGCTCAGAGAGAAACACACATGCCTATGGACACCTTATCTTTGACAAAGGAGGCAAGAACATACAATGGAGAAAAGACAATCTCTTTAACAAGTGGTGCTGGGAAAACTAGTCAACCACTTGTAAAAGAATGAAACTAGAACACTTTCTAACACCAAACACAAAAATAAACTCAAAATGTATTAAAGATCTAAATGTAAGACCAGAAACCATAAAACTCCTACAGGGAAACATAGGTAAAACACTCTCTGACATAAATCATAGCAGTATCCTCTATGACCTACCTCCCAGAGTAATGGAAATAAAAGCAAAAAAAACAAATGGGACCTAATTAAATGTAAAAGCTTTTGCACAACAAAGGAAACTATAAGCACTGTGAAAAGACAGCCTTCAGAATGGGAGGAAATAATAACAAATCAGGCAACTGACAAATAATTAATCTAAAAATATACAAACAACTCCTATAGCTCAATTCCAGAAAAATAAACCACCCAATCAAAAAATGGGCCAAAGAACTAAACAGACATTTCTCCAACGAAGACATACAGATGGCTAACAAACACATGAAAAGATGCTTAACATCACTCCTTATCAGAGAAATGCAAATCAAAACCACAATGAGGTACCGTCTCACGCTGGTCAGAATGGCTGCTGTCAAAAAGCCCACAAACCATAAATGCTGGAGAGGGTGCAGAGGAAAAGGAACCCTTTTACACTGTTAGTGGGAATGTGAACTACAGCCACTATGGAGAACAGTGTGGAGATTCCTTTAAAAACTGGAAGTAGAACTGCCATACGACCCAGCAATCCCACTGCTGGTCATACACACCAAGGAAACCAGAATTGAAAGAGACACGTGTACCCCAGTGTTTATCGCAGCACTGTTTACAATAGCCAGGATTTGGAAGCAACCTAGATGTCCATCATCAGTCGAATGGATAAGAAAGCTGTGGTACATATACACAGTGGAATATTAATCAGCTATTAAAAACAATGTATTTGAATCAGTTCCAATGAGGTGGATGAAACTGGAGCCTATTATAAAGAGCAAAGTAAATCAGAAAGAAAAACATCAATGGAGTATATTAATGCATATATATGGAATTTATAAAGATGGTAACGATGACCCTATATGCAAGACAGCAAAAGAGACACAGATGTAAAGAACAGACTTTTGGACCTGTGGGAGAAGGCGAGAGTGGGATGATTTAAAAGAATAGCATTGAAACATGTACATTATCATATGTGAAATAGATCACTAGTCCAGGTTCAATGCATGAGACAGGGTGCTCAGGGCTGGTGCACTGAGATGACCCTGAGGGATGGGATGGGGAGGGGGATAAGAGGGAGGGACAGGATGGGGAACACATGTACACCCATGGCTGATTCATGTGAATGTATGGAAAAAATCACCACAATATTGTAAAATAATTAGCCTCCAATTAAAATTAAAAAAATAAAAAGAATTTACTCTCATTTCCTCTCTAGCTTAATCAATCAGCAGCCTCACCCCCAATTTCTGTTTTTATTCTCATTCCTCCCACTTTATTACTTTTTCCACTGAACAATTGTACTGATAATGACTTGCAGTAACACACCATACTCTCAGCTGGTGGTATTTTTGCTTGCCAGTAACCCTGTTTCTGACACTTCCTCACCCCATTTTTTTACTTGGGAAAATCTTTTAGTTGACCAGAGTTTTGTGAAAAATTTTCCTCTTTTGTGAAGCTTCCATTTTTAAAAAGATTGAATTTATGCTTCTTACATATTCCAGTATATTTTATATTTACTTGCATATATTATTGCACTTAATACTATTTATTTCCTGTATATTCTTCTAGAGATTCTATTTTTCCTTTAAATGGTAATTTCTTTGATAGCAAGTGATATCTATCTCATTCATCATTGTATTATCAATGCCTTATGCAATGTATTTCCAAGATAGTTGCTAATGTGTATATATATATATATATACACATATAAATATAGTGTATAACTGTAAATGCTTATATGTATATAATATGTGACTGAATATTTCAATTTGTGAATTAAGATGGCCAAATGAAAAATGGAAATAAAGATACAAATAAATATTTTCTGTATTTGCTTTTCAATGACAATATGAAATGGCATAATATTAGTGAAGTTAAGAAATTTCCAGAAATGTTGTTAATATAGCATATACATCTCTACAGCAGGCTGAGATCCATGGGGTGTCAAAGAGTCGGACACAACTGAGCATGCACACACGCACACATACATGCATATAAAGAAATAATGTTATTAATTAACCAATTAAATTTAATGTACCAATTAAATACATATGTACTTGACTGTCTGTAATACGGTGTACTTTTTGATTTCTTATTCTAATCTAGTTCATGAATCTCTACTTATATGTTATTTGGGCAACTGCAGTGATGACCACCATTAAATTATTATGCCAGTCTTCATTGTTACATAGATACCTTAAATTTTTCTAATTTTCATTCTAATGATTTAGAGGAAGATTTTATTGTAGCTCCAGATTCATGGCTTTCTGTTTTTATTAGGTTCCTCTTTACAGACACAAGATCCAGAGTATAATCAATCATGTTTATTGGTCTTTAGCCCCAGCACTTCATAATTTGATTACTAAAAATGCTCTGATTTCCCTGGAGCAGGCAGATTTTTTTAATGTGTTCCTTGACTCAATGGACATGAGCATAAAGTGGCATGAACAGGAGGGTAACATGGAGAGACAGCAGGTTTGGCATCAGAAGTAGCAGCATCAGGAGTCTCAGCAGGGGGGACAGTATTTCCAGGCACTTCCCAAGCATCATGTCATGAGTCCAACCTGTTCCGGTCTCTCCTGCCTAGGGAGGCTGGTTCTTGATTAATACCAAGTCAAGTGTTTTGTCCTTGCAAGGTTTTACTTAGCAAGCCTGAGGTTAAAGATGAGTTTTCCTTTTATCTGTGAATATTTTATCTCCCATTTATAGATGGAGCACCTTTTTCCCCACAGGGAAATCCCAGTATGCTAAATCTCTTTTGATTTAACAGTTGCCTATTAAAAAGGATTAGATAAACACAATGAATTATAGACGAAGGTAAAATAATTTATGCTCAGTGTCCGTGCCTAAGAGTCAAATTGAGTTCCTGATGTAGAGTGGGGTTTTTAACATGCAAATAATTGTATTTGTTTACTCAAACCATGAGAACATGTCCCAGTATTGTGACATTTATAGCAATGATATAAGCTAGAAAGAGTAGTTATATGGTACACATAAGCAGGAGTCCAGAAGTCAGGATATTGGGTTTATGGCTAATGCCATCTCTGACTGTGTAACCTTGGCCAGCTCACTCAAATGTTCTGAGTCTCAATTGCCTTGGTAGTAATCAGCTATGTTCCTGTTGCCAGTAACATACAGATACAGTTTATCTTTGATGACGAGAGCTTATTATAAGGCTGTGTGATGAAATGACATGGTACAGAAAATTGTTTTAGCCCTGGAACTTCAAAACTAGAATGATGTAGTTAAAAGTAAAATAGAAAATTAAGCATCATATAAGATAAAGCCAGATGTAGTATTTCATACTCTCCATATGAATCTATTACTGTTATTGTCAAAATATATCATATGGGCTTCCAGGGTGGCACAATGGTAAAGAATACACCTGCCAATTCAAGAGATGCAGGAGAGGCAGTTTTGATCCCTGGGTCAGGAAGATCCCCTAGCAGAGGAAATGGCAACCCTCTCCAGTATTCTTCCCTGGAAAATCCCATGGACAGAGGAGCCTGTGGGTGATAGTCCATGGTGTCAACAAGAGCCAAATATGACTAAGCAACTGGGCATGAACAGATGATATCTTATGAGCAGGTAAGTTTCTCACCATCCAGTGTTAATCACACCAATTATAAATGATTTTGGACAAAGCTGCCTCAAAAGCAAGTGGATCTGTGTAACTAGGTTCACTTTATTTCACAAACCAATTCTTGCTATAATCAATAGTGGCCAAAGCAGTAGTTTTAAATTCATTAGATGAACATGATATACCATTCTAATTTGTTTAAAAAAAAGCATTTGGGGGAAATTTCTTCAGAAGAGATCTGAGTATATTTGTCTTTAGATGAAGGTACCAAATCTATAGGTTTGCCATGAAGATTTACATATATGTAAACTGTGAAATTGGAGAAGGAAATGGCAACCCACTCCAGTGTTCTTGCCTGGAGAATCCCAGGGATGGGGGAGCCTGGTGGGCTGCCGTCTATGGGGTCGCACAGAGTCGGACATGACTGAAGCGACTTAGCAGCAGCAAATTGTGAAACTGGAGAAGGCAATGGCACCCCACTCCAGTACTCTTGCCTGGAAAATCCCATGGGTGGAGGAGCCTGGTGGGCTGCAGCCCATGGGGTCGCTAAGAGTCAGACACGACTGAGCGACTTCACTTTCACTTTTTCACTTTCATGCATTGGAAAAGGAAATGGCAACCCACTCCAGTGTTCTTGCCTGGAGAATCCCAGGGGCAGGAGAGCCTGGTATGCTGCCGTCTATGGGGTCACACAGAGTCGGACACGACTGAAGTGACTTAGCAGCAGCAGCTAACTGTGAAATATTAGGTAAAATCAATTATTATATCATGATAAACAAGAGAGCTTTTAGAATTTCTTGTGTTTTCTAATGTATTATCAATTATCATCTGTGGATAAAGATTATTTAGCTAGCTAATTAAAATATAGTCAATTATTAATTATTAAGGTCTCAATTAGAATCAGTTTTTAAGTGAAAAAGATTTTGTGGAAATCAATCATGTGATGCTAGTTGCCCAATCTAATCAATCGTCTCTATTCATGGTTTCTGTATTTGCAAATTCATCCACTCTCTGAAATTTATTTGGAACCCTAAAATTAATTGAGTTGGCACTTTCAAGTCATTCACAAACATGGACAGAGTGAGGAAACCTTTGAGTTGCTCTGGGGGTGAATTTCCAGGTGAGATCAAACAAGACAACTCTGACTTCTTTTTACAGCTTTCATATTGTAAACAAATATCTTGTCTGCAATTCATTCATTGTCATCTTTTTTTTTTGCATTTTTGTGCTTTTTCTTAATAACTTTGTCATTTAAAGTGGCTCCCAGGTTTAGTGCTGAAGTGCTAGCTAGTGTTCCTAAGTTGTTAACAGTGTTCCTTCTTGTCCACAGCAAAAAAGGCTGTGATATGCCTTACATACAAAACAAGCATATTAGATAAATTTTGTCCAAGCATGAGTTATGGTACCCTTGGCTGTGAATCCAATGTTGACAAATCAGCAGTATATATTCAACAAGGGTCTTTAAATAGAAACACATGTAAAATAAGGTTCTATATTGATTGGTCAATGAAAATGTTGTGACCAGAGCTTTGTAGAAACCTAATCCTGTATTTTTCCCATCAAAAATGATTCAGGATTCACTAACCCAGTGTTTGCATTGACTTTTTAGAACATTACTATCAAACATTTTAAAACCTTGAGTATATTTATTTCTCCTACTCTGTTTTATGGTCCTACATGGCATAAAATGAGAGAGGGAGCAAATGTGTGATTTGTAGAAGAAATTTACCCTGAAGGGCTAAGATTTAGCCTTAATTTATGTAACAGCAACACCCTAGCAGAAATCATAGCAACACTCCAGCAGAAATCATAGTCATGAAAGGAAACGTTGGGGAGAGACAGATAAGAACAAGACAGAGTGAAGAGTGGGGAATGAATCCTCCTCCTCACTAGAACTCAATGATGGAGCTGTGTTTCAAGTATTTGTCTGTCTCACTTAAGAGACCACAGACTTCTTCACAGAAGAGGGTCTACCTGGCTTATAAAATCTGCAGATATGCAAGAGCATACTAAGATAGAACTGAAAGAAGCATTATCAGCCAAGTCATTATCCACAGTTCAGTGACTCTTATTTTGCCTTATAAAGTCATCCCACAAATGTGTCTAAGAATCCTGGTGGATGTTATTCATGAGCTCATTAACACTTCTGGCTCACTAGGGTTGACATGAGGCCTCATTCATTTATTGTTTGCTTGTTTGGCTCAATTTTCTTTCCCTGTGTATCATCCTGTCTGTTGACTCTGCTCAGTTTTCTCATATCACTACAGATTCTGCTGATTGCTGACCTATCTATCACTAATACCATTTTGTCTAGGTAGTATCACCCCATCCTAGGCACAGTTCACAAACTGGCTGAAAACCTCCACTATTCTCTACATTGGACACTGTCCCTCTGTTTTCCAGGGACTGTCAGACACCTTTCCCAGAGAAACCTTTTAAGTATCATGTTTGAGTGATATTCTGTATTGCTGTTGATGTATAATCCACCTTTGGTTTAGTTTACACATTTCATTAATTTGGCAACATAGACTTCCTTCTTGAATCTCAGTCTTATAGAGTTTTCAGTAAACAAACAAACAAACAGAAATTCCTTTTACTCATACTGCCCTCTCACCAGAACTCAGCAGCAGTCTATGGAGTATTGATAGTGAAAACAAATTGTCTAACACCGTGCTCTGCAGAGAAATTTTTTTCCAGCCCTGGGTTATTACATCCTGCTTCTGGTCCAAAATTGCATGTATTGTGTTCAAGAGTGTAGGTTCCCAACCTTAATGACTAGGCACTGACTCCACAACGTGATTGTTGAATGATCTTTGGCAAATTATTCAATTTCCATGGGCCTCCATTCCATATACTTAAAATCAGAATTACAGTGGAATCACCAGGGTATCATCTGCCATCTAGTCTGTGGGATTGTCTAGCATGTATACATCAGTTACATTTAAATAAAACTGGAACTATTAAACACTCAGTGAAGTGTAGTTATTTTTCCTTTGAGTTGTATTCTCACCTCATACAAATTGATGTGAATTAGATTTACCTCTTAAATTTTTTAGACAAGTCCAGATATGTCTTAATAGTAGGCTTGATCTTTCAGTACCTGATACATTCCTGATCTTTCAGTGCCCAGCAGTTTTAGCACATTTAAGTAGTAGTTCAACATTCAGAAAACTAAGATCATGGCATCCGGTCCCATCACTTCATGGCAAATAGATGGGGAAACAGTGGAAACAGCGGCTGACTTTATTTTTCTGGTCTCCAAAATCACTGCAGATGGTGACTGCAGCCATGAAATTAAAAGACGCTTACTCCTTGGAAGGAAAGTTATGGCCAACCTAGATAGCATATTGAAAAGCAGAGACATTACTTTGCCAACAAACGTCCGTCTAGTCAAGGCTATGGTTTTTCCTGTGGTCATATATGGATGTGAGAGTTGGACTGTGAAGAAGGCTGAGCACCGAAGAATTGATGCTTTTGTACTGTGGTGTTGGAGAAGACTCTTGAGAGTCCCTTGGACTGCAAGGAGATCCAACCAGTCCATCCTAAAGGAGATCA
>NW_011494625.1:6603746-6681425 GCF_000754665.1 Bison bison bison
TTCAGTTGGAAGGACTGATGCTGAAGCTGAAACTCCAATACTTTGGCCACCTGATGCAAAGAGCTGACTCATTGGAAAAGACCCTGATGTTGGGAAAGATTGAGGACAGGAGGAAAAGGGAATGACGGAGGATGAGATGGTTGCATGGCATCACTGACTCAATGGATGTGGGTTTGGGTGGACTCCAGGAGTTGGTGATGGACAGGGAGGCCTGGCATGCTGCAGTTCATGGGGTCGCAAAGAGTTGGACATGACTGAGTGACTGAACTGAACTGAAGTAGTAGTTCAGGAGATATTTGTTGAATAAATAATAAAAAGAGTTTGAGGCATTGAAATACACAAAAAAAGTGAATATGCCACTAACACAAAGTAGTGATTTTAGTTGGAGAAAGACAGGAGAGCTTAATTGTGCCTAAGGAAAAACAAAATGCCTCGTAACATTTCTTAAATGAAAAATAGCATACAGTTACTGAGTAACTTTTCATGCCATGAACTGGCATATATTATCTCATTTAACAGTCCTGTATTTGTATGTTCTATTCACTTTTCCCACTTGTGGATGAAAAAACTAAGAAAGAGAGGAAGTAAGTTTGTCAGGGTGACACATGTAATATGGGGCAGGGTGGGGAATCACATGTTGATAACCTGAACATAAGAGTGTCACATTTTTTAAGGAATCTTTTTTAATTTTTTTAATGTTTTTGAAGTATAATTGATTTACAGTGTTGCGTTAATTAGTACTATACAGCAAAGTGACTCAGATATATATACATTCTAACATCATGTTCTTAATTACATTCTTAACAGATAAAAAGGTGAATGAATGAGGTAAATGAGTGAATGAGAATTTAACAAGCACAGTAGATATTAAGGCATAAGCCCTTGCTTGTACCAACTTGATGGATTTGAATACCAGTTACTTCATTAGTTAAATGAGTAGTTAACTCATTTTTCTGCGCCTGTTTCCTGACCTATCAAACAGCGATAAACATGACATATATGTAACCAATTATTATGAGGTTTAAATGGAATAATAATATAAAAGACTTATCCGGTGCCTGGCAGATGGTATAGCGCTTAATAAATAGCTACAACTATCATTATTTTGCTTGCTCTTAATTTTGTTACTTATATTTCTTAGTCTAATATTTTATTTACTTAAGGATGAGTTGAAACAAATGGGATTTATTATACACATTTAAATTAAATGTTATCCTTTCAGATTAGTTCTAAAATAGTTTGGTGGGCAAAAATGTAGTCTTCACTTCCTTGGAATGTTAATGTAAATGAAACCTTTCATTATCTTATTATTTTAGAGAAAGGGGAGTTCTTTTCAGTTCTTATGGATGCAGGTGTAACAACAGAAGAATTACAGTCATACTGCTAGGATACAACTTGCTTTTGAAAGAGCTAGGAAAAGAAATCAGTTTCTCCTGAGAAATCTTTGTGTGAGAATAATAGCAAAACCCTAAGATGTCTTCTTTTTTATGGTCATGACTATGCCTACAATGGCACCTAAAAAACACATTTTACAAAAATAGATTGAAAGAGAATGTATTTTCTTCTGAGAATTATACAGAACAAGAGAATATTTATTATCTGTTGTTGGCATTTTGATCATTTTCCTTTACACTATAGACAGTGGCAAAGATGCCAACTTGCAAAAAATATTTGAAGACGCTTTCTGTTTCGAGCAGTAAGGCAATTGTTCCAAGATTTTCTGAAAGTGGCCTGCAGAAATAAGCCATTCTTTCATAGCAGATAGATTGTGATGATTATTCTCCAGCTCCTGTTGTAAAATTGTACTATAATTGATTTTTTTCTAAATATGTTTACATATACTTAACTAATAGACTTATATATAAATGGATGTTCTAATTTAAATTCTAAATCATGAACTGAGACCAGTTTTTTAAAAATGCAAATCCTTCTCAAGTCTGTAATTGAGTCCTTATTATACCTAATCTTCAAGATCTTCACAATCACAATCTTTTTAACTTTGTTTATAAATATGTTTTCTTAGCACTCTTTTTATACCATTAGTTGCCAGTTGTATTCAAATACTTTATTTCCTTTACTCTAAGAGCACCCTGCTTGGCAGGTGGTCTCTTTACCACTGAGCCATCTGGAAAGCCCATATGTATATAGGCAACATATTATTACTAAAAGTACATATGTTCTGGAAGCCTATGCCATTCTATATCTTGATCAAGGCATAGCTGACACTTCATATCACTGATATGATGCTTTAATAACCAAAGCACCTTTTATCTCTTAAGGTATGGATAAGCCTCCCTTATGAAGAGCAGTTACTTCTGTATGAATCAATACACCGTGAGGCATATGCAGATAAATTAAAGAAGTGATAAGTGATATGAAGAAAGATCAAAGCAAAATGAGGAAATAAAGAGTGGTAGAGTTGTGGCGACTTTTCTGTTTTGCATAACACTTTCAGGGAACACTTCTTTGAGTAGATGATATTTAAGGAGATCCCTCAATGAAGAGAGGAAGGGAAAGGAGTCTGGTAAGAGGGAAGAACATCCTGGTGTAGGAAACACAAGTGAAAGTCTTTGAGACAGGAAATAATTAGATATGTCTTAAGGAATGGCTGGAAGACCTATGTGATCAGGGCTTTCCTGGTGGCTCAGTGTTAAAGAATCCTCCTGCCAATGCAAAAGACTCTGGTTCGATCCCTGGGCCGGGAAAATATCCTGGAGAAGGAAATGGCAACCCACTTCAGTATTATTATCTGAAAAATCCCATGGACAGAGGAATCTAACGGGGTACGGTCCATGGGGTCACAAAAGAGTCAGACACGATGGAGGGACTAACCAACAACAACAACAACAGTGTGATTAAGGTAGAGTCAGCATAGCTGAAGCAGGAAGGGGTCTAGGTTGGAAATTAAATTACATGAGGCTTTGAAAATGTCAGGGTGTTGGATTCTGTTCTAAATGTGATGCAAACCATAAGAAGATTGTGAGTATGAGAGTGATTATGATCCTATTTATAACAGTAGAAGATGACTCTGATAGCAACATGTAGATTAAACCAGATTAGCAGTAAACAAAACACTAAGGCTGTCACTGAAATAGTCCCCAGAGATGATGGCTGCTTGAATTCCTGTACTACTGGTGACAACAAAGACAAGTGGGCTAACTCAGCACATCCTGAGAGCTGACTATTCAAGACATATTCACAGGCTTCAGGATTATAATAAATATAAAAATCATTGAGGATGACTTCAAAGTCTGAGCAATTAGATACAGGATGAATGCCAAGATGGGAATGGCTTCCCTGATGGCTCTGTGGTAAACAATCTGCCTGCCAATGGAGGAGACATGGGTTTGATCCCTTGGTCAGGAAGATCCTCTTGAGAAATAAATGGCAACGCATGCCAGTATCCTTGCCTGGGAAATCATGGAAAGAGTAGCCTGGCAGGCTACAGTCCCTGGGGTTGCAAAGGAGTTGGGACACGACTTAGCAACTAAACAACAACAACAAGAGTTCATTTATACTGGAAAGTAGAGCTATCTTTTGGATATGTTAAGCCCATTTAGTAGAAGATTTAACAGACACTTAGCTATAAGGTTCTTAGTTGTAAGGTTCTATAGCACTGTGTTGCTCAGTCATTCAGTCGTGTCCAACATTTTGAGACCCCATGGACAGCAGCACATCAGATTCCCTGTCCTTCATCACCTCCAAGAGCATGCTTAAATTCATGTCTATAGAGTTGGTAATGCCATCCAACCATCTTGTCCTCTGTTGTCCCCTTTTCCTCCTGCCTTCTATCTTTCACATCATCATGGTCTTTTCCTGTGAGTCAGCTTTTCGCATTAGGTGGCCAAAGCATTGGAGCTTCAGCTTTAGCATTGGTTATTCCAATGAATTTCAGGGTTGATTTCCTTTAAGCTTGAATATTTTGATCTCCTTGCAGTCCAGGGGACTCTCAAGAGTCTACTCCTCACCATAGCTCAAAAGCATCAATTTTTTGGCACTCAGCCGTCTTTATAGTCCAACTCTCAGATACATACATGACTACTGGAAAAACCATAGCTTTGACTAGATGGACCTTTGTTGGCAAAGTAATGTCTCTGCTTTTTAATATGCTGTCTCATTTGGCCGTAGCTTTTCTTCCAAGGAGTAAGCATCTTTTAGTTTCATGGCTGTAGTACCCATCTGCAGTGATTTTGGAGCCCAAGAAAATAAAACCTGTCACTGTTTCCATTGTTTCCCCATCTATTTGCCATGAAGTGATGGGAATGGATGCCATGATCTCAGTTTTTTGATTGTTGAGTTTTAAGTCAGATTTTTCACTTCCCTATTTCACTTTCATCAAGAGGTTCTTTAGTTCCTTTTGCTTTCTTGCATAACAGTGGTGTTATCTGCATATCTAAGGTTATTGATACTTCTCCCAGCAATCTTGATTTTAACTTGTGCTTCATCCAGCCCAGTATTTAGCATGATGTACTCTGCATATAAGTTAAATAAGCAGGATGACAAAATACAGTCTTGATGCACTTCTTTCCCAATTTTGAACCAGTCTGTTATTCCATGTCCAGTTCTAACTGTTGCTTTTTGACCTGCATACATATTTCTCGGGAAGCAAGTAAGGCGGTCTGGTATTTCCACCACTTTAAGAATTTTCCACAGTTTGTTGTGATCCATACAGTCAAAGGCTTTGTCATAGTCAATAAAGAAGAAGTAGATGTTTTTCTGGAACTCTCTTGTTTTTTTTTTGGATGATACATACAACGGATGTTGGCAATTTGATCTCTATTCCTCTGCCTTTTCTAAATCCAGCTTGGACATCTGGAATTTCTTGGTTCACGTATGTTGAAGCCTGGCTTGGAGAATTTTGAGCATTACTTTGCAATTATGTGAGATGAATGCAATTGTGCAGGAGTTTGAGCATTCTTTGGCATTGCCTTTCTTTGGGGTAGGAATGAACACTGGCCTTTTACAGTCCTGTGGCCACTGCTGAGTTTTCCAAATTTGCTGACATATTGAGTGCAGCACTTTCACAGCATCATCTTTCAGGATTTGGAATAGCTCAACTGGAATTCCATCACCTCCCCTAGCTTTGTTTGTAGTGATGCTTCCTAAGGCCCAATTGACTTAACATTCCAGAATGCCTGGCTCTAGGTGAATGATCACACTATCGTGGTTATCCGGGTCATGAAGATCTTTTTTGTATAGTTCTTTTGTGTAATCTTGCCACCTCTTCTTAATATCTTCTACTTCTGTTAGGTCCATACCATTTCTGTCCTTTATTATGCCCATCTTTGCATAAAATATTTCCTTGGTGTCTCTAATTTTCATGATGAGCTTTCTTGTCTTTCCCATTCTATTGTTTTCTTTTATTTCTTTGCATTGATCACTGAAGAAGGCTTTCCTATCTCTCCGTGCTATTGTTTGGAACTCTGCATTCAGATGGGTGTATCTTTCCTTTTCTCATTTGTCTTTCACTTCTCTTCTTTTCTAAAATATTTGTAAGGTCTCCTCAGACAAATGTTTTGCCTTTTTGCATTTCTTTGTTTTGGGGATGGTCTTGATCACTGCCTCCTGCACAATGTCATGAAGCTCTGCCCATAGTGCTATAGCACTAGAAGGTATAAATTTGGGAATGAACTTGTGTAATAAGACTGAATGAAATCGTTAAAAAAGAAAAATATAAATAAGAAAGGAAAGTGATTAGAGATCTGAGCAGGGTCACACCAGCATTTAGGATTATGAAGGACTCCAAGAAAAAGAATGGAGAAGGAGTAGGAAGGGAAGGAGGAAAGAAACACATCAAAGATAAGCTAAATGAAAAAACAATTTTAAGAATATCATCAAATTTTTGGAATACAACTGAGATATGCAATAAGGACTGAGAATTGACCATTGAATTTGGGAAATTATTATTATTGATGATAATGAAAATAGTGAGTGATGATGACAAGATTCATGGAGCAGAACCAAGTATGAGTTGATGAAATAAATACAGATAATATTAAATATCCCATTGAAATTTGTATCAATGGGAAATATATAAGTGCAGCGATTAAGGAGCTATGGAGTCAAGAAAGATATTTTTGTTTTTGTTTTTTGTGATTATGTTTTTTTCTAAAACTGGGATCTGCTGGAAATGGAATTTTCTATCATCAGCACCAATGAATACAGAGTTTTCTTGCTGTTGTATGTACATTAGCATCCTTAGAAGTAGGTTATTTTGAACTTTGACTCTATCTGATGATTTCTTTTAAAATTTCACATTCTCTAAATTCTACATACATCCATTATGAATTGTATTTCCCAGCCACCTCAGTGAAGGCCATTTTCAATATTCCAGGCTTTATAATCTCTCTATTATGTGAGAACATTTATTTCAGTAGTTTTCTTATCCTTATCATATATGACATTTTATTATTATCTACTTGCTGACATGTTCACAATATCTAGACCATTAATCTATGGGCTCCAAGGTAAATTTCCTGGGTTTAATCTTCAGTTCTGATATTATTATTTATGACAACTTTGGCAAGTGCCTTATCATTTCTTAGCCTCAGGTTTCATATATCCAAAATGACAAAAATAATAAGCATATTACAAACTTCTTTTGAGAATTCCACCAAACAAATGTAAATACAACAGCAAGTAATAAGTGATAACTTTAAGTTAGTGATAACTTTAATTATTGTTTGTTTTTATTATATTATATAACATATTATATTAGTATTTATATTATGACATTATATATTATTATTTAAACTTAGATCACCCCAGATCTCTGGATAATGCTTTTAACAGAACAAACTATAGTTAAATGAAAAAATTAATTTTCCCAAATGTTCATTTAACTAATTTATTCAATAATGATCTTTCTAGTATTTACATCTTTCATTCATTGTTCTGGACACTTGCTAATAGGCCAATAAAGAACAGCAACAACAAAATGACCAAAAATGGCTTTAATGGAGTATTCACAACTTTATACATATCAAAGACTCACTTATCTACAATTTCCAAATTCCAAATCTCAAAAAATGGAAAATTGATACAAAATGTGAGAGAACTAAAATAAGTCTGTTTGTATAATTATTTATCCCCCAAATATAGGGTGCTAGAGTTGTATATAAAATGCAGTATATGATTATATTACCTTAGAAAATTTAAGAAATTCTGAATTCCAATTTATATCTGGCCCCAGAGATGGTAGATAATTCTATATGTGCTTGTATTATCTAGGCTTCAACTCATTCTACTTATCAGACAGTTATATTTTGAAAAAAATTTATTAGAATGTTCATTAAAAGTTCTCATCCTATTCAAACATATCAAAATTTTTTCTGGCAAATGAAGTCTGAGCTTTTGTCATTTTAAAACTTAACTTTGTGGTTATGGCACAAAACCATGATGTATAATATATTTTAGATTTTAGAAAGGATTTATTCTGAAAAATTATCAAAATTTAGAACAAAGTCATAAGCCAGTTTATTCTGGAATTTGTTTAGGATTGTGTGTATAAAACCCAACAATATTCCTTCACGGGGTCACTTTTTAGAGCAGTGGTCCCCAACCCTTTCGACACCAGGGACATGTTTCCACAGACTGAGATGGAAATGGTATTGGGATGATGCCAGCACATTACACCTATTGTGCGCTTTATTTCCTTTATTATTATATCAGCTCCACCTCAGATCATTAGGCATTAGATCCCACACTAGTTGTGGACTCCCATTTGAGAAAATAAATGTTCACAACAGAAAATCCACATTCTGGATAGAATAGAATCAAAAAGGATTCCATACGAAAAATGTTTACTGCAAAAAATCAAGAACACCCATAGTGACATGGCTCTTATCCTAACCCAGCTACAATTTTTATTCACATAACTCAAGTTGTGAGGAAGGTCTTACTTTTCCTTACAACACTAAAAAAGAGTTTGCCACCTGCATCGCACCGCATATCTGTAAATAACAGATTGCACCAATTATGTTAGTGTTCTGTTGCTGTGAATTAAAATAAAATGCAGCAGTGGGAAAGATTTATAGGCAACTGCCTCCTTTAGAATTCTAAAGCCGATAAGAGAGAAGTATGAATTATTAAACTGGCTAGAAGCTTTATAGAAAGGCTTGTAATCAAGCTTTGCTTGCACAAAATAAGAAATCTGTGACTAATTTCAAATAATGTTGTTTGGCTAACAAAATGGGACATTTAAAGGTCAACTTTGTAATGAAAATCTGATTTCAAGGAAAGGAAAATGTTACTTTAGCCTTATATTTCGTGTAGAATAAAATAAATTGCAGAAAATAAAGTGCAGGTCACCTCTAGAAGTTAAATGTTTCTGGTGACAGTTTACAATGATTTTTAAAATATGCTAGAAAGTAATTGAAGAGAACCATTAGAACTTTACATTGTAAGTTAAGATAGCCAAAGTCAGATAAACACCAGTTTTATCTTTACCTTGAGCTAAAAAACACAACCTTTCTAACAATTGTGCTATTACCTTAGTATTATAATTAGCCCCTCTTTTCTTCAATTTTATTCTAGGGAAAATAAATTGAGGCAGATAATTACTAATGGGGATGGAAAAGGAACTCATAAGAGAGCAATCTGAAATTTTATAGCTTTGAGCACTACATTAGGTATATTTATTAAGAGAAAACCTTTTTCCCTTTCTCATCAAAGCTGCCCCTTAACTCTCTTTTTTATCTAAATATCTGAAACAGATGGAATGTCAAGTTCATTTTTTTCAATATTCATATTCTAAAAATAAAAAAAAATCTCTTCTTTCGTTTATGGTTTCAGAGATAAAATTCTGAATCAGTAGTAGAAGAGATATTACAACTGATACCATATTTTAAATAGAAAGAATCATAAGAGACCACTGCGAATGACTATACACCAATATTTTTGAAAACTTAGGAGAACATTTTAGAGAATATGAAGAAGATTCTGTAACAAGTTAAACATGAATTTGTCATAGGAAAGTGATTTTGTACAATAAGGGAAAATAAGTTAAAAGGTAAAAATACAAGAAGAAAGAATAGGAAGATGCCTGGGGAGACAAAAAGAATACAGACAACAAATATCCCTATTCCTATACTGCTTTTTTCAAAGTCCAGTTCATCACAGCCTGCCTCACACCCTTCAACATCCACAAAGTAAATTTCATTATGTTTTAAGGTGCAGCAGGCTTTAAGTTACTCAAACTAATTTAGTTCTCCAAGTATTCCTAAAATCTGGCTGTAACTATAGCAGTAAAGAATTTCGATGCATTAGGGCAAAGTAGATTAATTATATAGATTTATTCCAAGGAATAAATAAACCAAGGAAACCTATTCTAACACAAATGCGTTTTTTTCTGTTACAAACAGATTTAGTTCTAGTGTCACATCTGAACCTAAATACCTTGTAGATTACCTGGTTTTGTTTTCTTTGCATTATGTCATTGATTGTAATGTTTATCAATGTCACTATAGTTCTTGATTTCAGAAATTCATGAGGTAAAAAAATGGGTTTATTGTGAATTACTGAACTCATAAATGAAAATTGCATTGTTATTGATAAATTGCTTGAAAAAATTGTCATAAGATCTAGCACCACATAGACTCAGAATTCTTGTTTTGGAAATTGAGCTCCTGTACTACAAGAACCTTAAGCCCTGGGGAGAGATCACATGGAAGGGGACTAAAATGCTTTGTTCTACAAAACAGGTGAATTCCCAGCCAATTGTCCACACCTACAGCCATGCACTTAGAGCCCAAATAGAACTTCAGCCTTAGCCAACAGTGACTATACCTGCCTAAGAAACTTCCAGAGAAAACTGGAAGTTTTTTTTTTTCTAGAATCACTAGGTGATTCTAAACAACCCAGAGACTGTAGAGGATAAATAAAATATTAGTTGTTTAAAGCCATTAAGTTTTGATGTGGTCTATTTTGCAGCAATAGATAACTAAGCCATATGTATTTCAGGAAATGCACCATGGCATATTAAGACTATTATCACATACCTCAGATTTAATGTATAATATTATTAAATGTTTCTTATGCAGTTAAACGTATATTCTGCAAGTGTGTTGTACGCTCTGTGTATGCTACTGAAGTTAATTTAGTAAATTGGGTTGTTAAGATCCTTTTAGCCCAGAAAGGACATTTGGTCACTAGAAATATTTCTATTTGTATTCATCTATGAATGGTGTTTTCACTTGGAATAGAATTCTGGGTAAGTAGTTATTATAGATCAGCTTTTCAAAGATATAATCTTTTTAGTTTTGATTATTAGTAGGCTGATTATTATGCTGTTGGTCATTCAAAAACAATGAGTCTTTTTTCTAATTGTCACCTTTAAGGCATTCTTTTTGGTTTTGATATGTAGCAATTTTACTACAGTGTGCAAAGGTTTGATTTTCTTTGTTTTATCCTAAATGGAATTTCTTATGCTTCTTGAAGATGTGACTTAATATCTTTCATCCACTTTAGAAAATTCTTAGATATTAACTTTTTGAATATCAATATTTCCCATCTTGTTATTCTCTGTTTCTGATGGTTCTTTTTTTTTTAAGTTATATATTATTGCAACATCCCATGTATCTTGGATTTTCTTTCTTCTTATCTTTCTCCTTCCACCCTCTTTTTCCCATCTTCTTCCTCCTCCACCTCCTTCTTTCTCTTCTTCTTCTTCATTTATTCTTCTCTTCCTTTTCTTCCTCTTCTCTGTGTTTCAGTCTGCATAGTCTTTATTAACCTATTCCATTCCAGTTCAACAGTCAGCTCTTCAGTTTTCCAGTATATTCTTAAAATACATCCATGATTTTTAGATTTCAGAGCATTTATCTATTCTGTTCTTTTTTTTTATTTTTTAACTTTACAATATTGTATTGGTTTTGCCATATATCAACATGAATCTACCACAGTTATACATGTGTTCCCCATCCTGAACCCTCCTCCCTCCTCCTTCCCCATACCATCCCTCTGGGTCATCCCAGTGCACCAGCCCCAAGCATCCAGTATCGTGCATCGAGCCTGGACTGGCAACTTGTTTCAAATATGATATTCTACATGTTTCAATGCCATTCTCCCAAATCATCCCACCCTCTCCCTCTCCCACAGAGTCCAAAAGACCATTCTATACATCAGTGTCTCTTTTGCTGTCTCGTATACAGGGTTATTGTTACCATCTTTCTAAATTCCATATATATGCGTTAGTATACTGTATTGGTGTTTTCTCATATATATTCTAGCAATCGAACTAAATTATTCATTCATTTTCCTTGAAAGACTAATTACACTTATATTAAAGTTCATATCCAAAACTTCAGTATTTGGGCCACCTCAGAACTGTTTCTGTATCAATTTTTTTCCTTATTCCTCCCTTTTAGAGGGCCTAATAATATTTCACTGTGTGTCAGGCATTGTGCTGTGAACATGATAGAGGCTTTAAATGATGTTATCTTCCTCCAGAGAACATTCACCAATCCTGACTCAAATTTCTAGAGCAGAGGAAGATCACCTTATTTCATAAGCAACTGAGCTGACTGGAGACAGCTTTTCATACATTTATTGCTTAATCTATTTCAAGTGCATCCCTTCCAACATGCCAGGTCTTGAACTCCAACTTTACTTTTATAGGAAGGCTAAATATTCAACATTGTAAGACTGTCAAGAGCTCCAATAAACATTTCAGCTATTTTCAAAAAGAATTCTTAGCATCTGCCCCAGTGTATATTAACATTTGGATACTAATGTAAGGAGAAAGCCAATCAATGTGTCATGTTCACCCTTCTATGCACATTTTTTCTCTCCAGGATCTTGGCTACACAGGCCTTGTCTGCTGAGGTTGCCAAGTCCAAATGTCATTTTTCTCCATGTTTCTATGAAATGGCTGAAATCTCTGCAGTGTCTCTGCATCTCGTTGGTTGTCCTCTATCAGGCTTTTTAGCCTCTCACTCTGTGCTGATTAAGGCTTGGAAAGGGCTCTAAAAAAAAGATGAGGTGGATTTTTGGACTCCCCTAAACACATTCCCCTCTTTCCAGGGTTTTGCACTTCTTCTCTTGGATGCCACAGGAGCCCTTGCTGCCTTCACACACACGTTTCTTTTTTGTTTTGTTTTGTTTTGGTTTGTATTTTTCCAATTTTTCTTACTTTACAACAAAACCATTGTCCAGATAAAAGCTATACCAATATAGCTAAGAGAAGAAATCCTGAGGAAATCTACATTGAATTGAAGAAATTTCTCTAGATACTTTTTACAAAAGAAACAAATAAATTTGTGTACTGAGATGTCAGCATTATTATATAAAGGAAATACATTTCCTCTGATTTTTCATCAATTGATGGACATTTATATGGTATCTGAGTGTGTTTTAAAAAATAATATATTGTTTTCTTTTTGTAGGGCAACATTAGCTGCAATTTTAACTTTTTTTTTTCTTGAATAGAGTTAAATGAGGGAACTGGAGAATTTTCTAAAATGAGTCTAAGCAAAAAATCAAAATTTAATTTATTAAAACAGTGTGCATTTGTAGAGGGATAAACTAACTGACCAATGAACAGAATAGAGTGGCTCTAATGGACTCTTGCACATATAGAATGTGTTAGAGATGGCATTATTCATTGGCAAAATAAAGGAACCTTTAACAAATAAAGCTGGAGATAGTCCCAGAACACTACCTAATTTATAAAATTTGGAACAAGAAAAACAAAGTCACAGCAGTAAATCATTCTATGGGAAGAAGTAGGATGGCACAGGAATGGTTCCAGTAAACAAATATAAGTTATCTGGAATATTCTAGATCTTGGTTTCCATGGTGGATTAAAAAATTCATTTGCCCATTCATCGTGTCTGACTCTTTGCAACCCTATGGACTGTAATCCATCAGTCTTTTCTATCCATGGCATTCTCCAGGCAAGAATGCTGGAGAGGATTGTCATTTCCTCCTCCAGGGGATCTTCCCAACCCAGGGATCGAAGCTGCATCTCCTGCATTGGCAGGCAGATTCTTGACCACTGGACCACTAAAGAAGCCTTATATATGTTGTGAAATTGCATAAGAAGGATTAAGAGTAGCCCTGATTAGAAAATCTACAATGCATTTTCCACAACTGTCAAAGGTGTATGACAACACAGCCCCCTATTTTACTTGTAGTAAGACGTAGTTTGCTGACAAGGCTGTAATTAGAGTTCTGTAGCTTCATGTGAAATCAATGTCCACTTCCTATAGAAATTATTTAGTATGTCAATCTTTGCCATTTAAGAGCTGATCAGGGTATCCTAGTGAATGAAATGAGGCTGTCTCTCCTGTTTGTCCCACACAAACAAACACTTCATGGAAACTTTGGAGACTGGCACTGGAAAAGAAATTTGGATGATTATCCCATGCTTCTCATAGTTAAAGATTGTTTACTATGAAAAAATTTACAGCTTTCCATATGTGTACACAGACCTTTCAGTATTATTTTTTTAGTTTAAAAAATGTAAAATGATCAAAACCACTAAGTTTAGGATTCCTTTCAAGTAGAATTCTACTTTTGTATCATTTAGATGTATGAAATATTAGAGCATTTATATGAGACATAAATTTATTGAATCTAAAAAAGATTTGATCAATATATTGATACTAAGAACCTCAAAGTTTTAAACCAAAATTCCTGCCAATTTTTGTAACTAGAGTAAATGGAAGTGACTCTGTAGAGAAATCATACATGTCAGTACAGAGGCACTATTTCCTCCTTATATATCAATATTAAGTTCATGCATATTATAACATTTCATTAACCAGTCAAAAATTGGGTTGAAGTGGGAACCTATCCCTTCTCCAGCAGATCTTCCCAACCCAGGAATCAAACCAAGGTCTCCTGCATTGCAGGAGGATTCTTTACCAACTGAGCTATCAGGGAAGCCTAGAGCACTTTATTGATTTTTTTCTTTTTTTAAAAAGGGCAAAAACTCTCTGATTCTTTAGATTTCCATTGTACTTCCTAATGATTATTTAAAGCTTTTGTGGCCCAACTTTTTCTTTAAAACTTTTTGGAAGTTAATGCACTAGAATGATATCTATTCATTAAAATCCATGAAATTAACAATTATTTATTTATTGATCAGCTGAACCAGTTAACCTCCCCTTTACTGGCATTCCCATTGCATATGTGCTAAGTTGCTTCACTCATATCCAACTCTTCGCGACTCTGTGGACTGTAGCCCACCAGGCCCTTCTATCCATGGGATCCTCCAGACAAGAACACTGGAGTAGGCTGCCATTCCCTCCTCCAGGGGATCTTCCCAACCCAGGGATCGAACCTGCATCTCTTATGTCTCCTGCCTGCATTGGCAGGTGGGTTCTTTACCACTAGCTCTACCTGGGAAGCCCTGCATACCCATTCAGTTCAGTTCAGTTCAGTCTCTCAGTCATGTCTGACTCTATGCAACCTCATGGACTGCAGCACGCCAGGCCTCTCTGTCCATCACCAACTCCTGGATCTTGATCAATCTCATGTTCATCAAGTCAGTGATGCCATCCAACTGTCTCATCCTCTGTTGTCCCCTTCTCCTCCAGGCTTCAGTCTTTCCCACCATCAGGGTCTTTTCAAATGAGTCAGTTCTTCCCATCAGGTGGCCAAAGGATTGGACTTTCAGCTTCAGTATCAGTCCTTCCAATGAATATTCAGGACTGATTTTCTTTAGGATTGACTGGTTGGATCTCCTTGCTGTCCAAGGGACTCTCAAGAGTCTTCTCCAACACCACAGTTCAAAATTGTCAATTCTTCAGCACTCAGTTTTCTTTATAGTCCAACTCTGACATCCATACATGACTAAGGGAAAAACTATAGCTTTGACTAGACGGACCTTTGTTGGCAAAGTAATGTGTCTGTTTTTT
Organism: Bison bison bison; assembly: GCF_000754665.1. Taxonomy (NCBI): domain Eukaryota; kingdom Metazoa; phylum Chordata; class Mammalia; order Artiodactyla; family Bovidae; genus Bison; species Bison bison. The sequence goes on from NW_011494625.1 coordinate 6,618,608, forward strand.
AACATGCTCTCTCAGTTAGTCATGGGAGAAGGCAATGGCACCCCACTCCAGTACTCTTGCCTGGAAAATCCCATGGACGGAGGAGCCTGGTAGGCGGCAGTCCATGGGGTCGCTAGGAGTCGGACATGACCAAACTATTTCACTTTCACTTTTCACTTTCATGCATTGGAGAAGGAAATGGCAACCCACTCCAGTGTTCTTGCCTGGAGAATCCCAGGGACGGGGAAGCCTGGTGGGCTGCCATCTATGGGGTCGCACAGAGTCGGACACGACTGGCGCGACTTAGCAGCAGCAGCAGCAGCTCAGTTGGTCTTAGCTTTTCTTCCAAGGAGCAATCGTCTTTTAATTTCATGGCTGCAGTCACCATCTGCAGTGATTTTGGAGCCCAAGAATATAGTCTGTCACTGTTCCCATTGTTTCCCCATCTAGTTGCTGTGAAGTGATAGGACCAGATGTCATTATCTTAGTTTTCTGAACGTTGAGTTTTAAGCCAACTTTTTTCACTTTCCTCTTTGACTTTCATCAAAAGGCTCTTTTAGCCTCCATTTACCTCCACTGAATTGGAAACACCACGAATAGCAATACTCTTGTGTTTTACACAAAGTTTGTTATAATGTAAGTTGATTAACCTAAAGAAGGTGATGATAAAATCACAAGGAAACAAACTCTTGTGTGTGGTTCCCATTTTCACAGATCATCAAAACACTTTGGAATTTTCAGAGAAAACATTTTCTTGATTTATACATTTATATTCTTGGTGTTTACAAGTTCTGTTATATAAGGCCTTAAGTTTCTAATTATAAATTTGGTGAGAGAGCTACTGAATTATTGTAAAGTATTAAGTTTATATGCAGAAGCTGGGCAGTGAATGTGATTTTACTCATATTAGTATTCTAAGGATAAAATGATGAAAAATACATTTATTGAGCCCTTAATATATCACATGAGTTATTATATGGTTACATAATTAACTTATTCAATTTCATTTAGATGAGATTAGATTAATAAAGTATATATCCTTTTAACTATAATTTCACAGAACTTTTGGATTTTTTTTCTATTTATGGATATTAAGATAATATGAATCATATTATATAATATGTATAAAAATAAAAGGAATTCTCATATACAATATATTACTGAATATGGATATTCCAATTGTTACTATAGAATTTGAGGTAGATGTATATTTCTTTCAAAGAAACTCATTTTCCGAAACCTAAACCACTGTATTGCAGTTTTTTTACCTCCAGCATATAGCAAAGTAGATGATATAAATTAAGCTAAACAATTACCAAAAATAAAAAAAAACTCTAGTTAGTTGGTACCTCCTAGAATAGACCAGGTTGCTTTTTCTTTTCTAATTAAATAAAAGTAATTTGATCAAATATATATGTTAAGATAATAGTTACCCCAAATAAAAAGCTTTGATTAAGTTTATTTGGTGTATCTTAATTTCTTATGTAGCAATTAAAACATCCATCTTCAGGGAAAAAACTGCTTCAAAGATCTTTTATTCCTAGGTAGGGAGTGCATGAGTCACTAATTACAACACATTGCTCAGTTTTCTCCACTTACAGTACTTTCATCTTGTGAGGAGATTAATAGCCATCCTTGAGACACCAGCTGCTGTCTATTTATCAAAGAGAAACCAGTGGCTGGCAGCTCTTCTAGAGGACTAAGGGAAGCTAACACAGGGACTTAACTGCAGGCTGGTAACTTGAGTGTGGAGACAAAACAAAGACCTCTAGGCACTGATGAGTCCTGAACACTGTGATTGTTTTCTCCTGTTTCAGGTAATACCCTTATCATATCTTTGACTATATGCTGCTCATTTTCATTTCTGTGTCTTTGGTCTGAAGCCACATCAGTATGACAGTTGTATCTCACATTGCTTTTGTGAGAAACCATATTTAAGAAGTATAGAAGCTGATTTTATTGTTTTTAGCAGTGTATTTTTTCTTCCCCAAATTTTCTAAAGAAATTAATTCCTTTACCTCAAGATTATGCAATCTTAAAAACAGGGTACATCAGAGAAATAATGTGTATGTCCAACAACCAACTTTCTGCCTGAAATTTAGTCCTAACTCTGGGCTGTAATCACTTCAAAATACATTTGTTAAAAGAAACTCGAGAGAAGATTCAAGGAAGATGAAAGAGTAGGAAGCAGCAGGAATTTGTCTCCTCATCTAGACAACAATTCTGCTGGCACAATCTATCTGATAGAATTATTTTAGAACTCTAGAATCTGTGGAAGGCTTGCAACTTACAAAGACTTGGACAGTGAATTGTGGTTAATTTTGGTCCATTTCAGCTCTTAACACAATAAGCTACCTATCCACCACCCCCAGCCATCTGGCAGGCAGTTGTGTATTAGTTCCTAGAGCACATTGCACAATAATATAGGATTTGAGATAGGTTCTCCAAATACTGATGATCTGTTCTTTGATTCCTGATTGCTGCTTTTAATCACAGCGGGGCAGACAGAGAGGGAGGCAGCCATTGTTGTTGCTAGCCCCTCCCACTCTGGATGAATTAACTTACAGGGGCTTTAAAGAATCAGTATCCTTTTATATCCCCTTCATTTTTTTGCTTTTTGTTCTCATGGGAATTAGCCATTAAAGACTAGAATATTCAAAAACAACTGCATATACAGGGGGAATTATAAAGTGAATTTCCAGGGAAAGATCTAAGAAGACCTAACGTTACATCTCAGCCTGACACTCAGCACAGAAACAACAATCCAAAAAAAAAAAAAAACCTGAAAAAGTATATGGACATTTATGAGATATAATCCCCATGGTCCATGGTAACCACAAGCTAAGGGCCTTCAGAAGGAATAATTTACATAACAACAAAGATTTTAAGCAGATCAATCCAATACATGTATATTATATATAGATACATCTCCCAAACAATGCTTAGACAGTTTTCAGTGCCCATCCCTTAGTAAGTGCTGAATGTGAATAATTTACACATTTCCACCACAACAAGGTAGGTATCATTTTCTCCTTTATTTCTGGAAGGAATTTGCAGCGTAAAGAGATCACCAAATTTTCCCAGTAGGTAGCAAGTAAGAACAGCTGTAGAACATAACATTCAGGCTACCTGGGTGCAAAATTAATGCCTACATTCACTCTGCTTCTAAAGTGGAAATGAAGTTCCTTCAGCAGCATAATGTACATTGACATATTATTGAAAAATTAATTCTGAATTTTCCAGAAGAAATTAGAAATACAGTAAACAGGAAAGGACTGGTAAACACCTTCTGTAACTCAAAGATCCAAAGAATTAACCTAGGCAGAAAGGTTTGAGTAGGCTTCAAATTGCAATATATTTCTTACATGCTAAATCTGATATATCAGAGAGTAGAACATAAGGGGATTTAAAGACAGTAGAGGACTACTGAGGCAAGGTAACCTGACTTGGGGTTCAACCATCTCTTATAGGCATTATATAAAAATGGAATAGGAAGTTTAAAGCTAAGATTTCTAGAATGCATAGATAAAAATCCAAAAGCTATTTAGTTATGAAGCTTAATCCGATGTTAATTATAATTTAGAAGAAGATATAAATTTCAAAGACCTATTTTAGGCAGTGTTTTATATTATCTGTGTGACAATATGGAGTGAGTGAGTGATAGTTGCTCAGTCACAACTCTTTGCGACCCCATGGACTGTAGCCTGTCAGGCTTCTTTGTCCACGGAATTCTCCACACAAGAATACTGAAGGGGGTTGCCATTTCCTTCTCCAGACAATATGAAATTGCCTGAAAACCAAGTAGCATCACCGATTCAATGGACATGAATCTGAGCAAGCTCGGTGAGATAGTGAAGGACAGGGAAGCCTGCAATCCATGGGGTCTCAAAAAGTTGTACATGACTGAGTGACTGAACAACAAAAACCAAAAGCAAATAGAAAATATAAGAGTAACAGAGAGGGGACTTCTTTACCTCTCATTCTTTGGAGTGCATTTCTATAATTCTACAACCACATTAGAGTAACACAAGACTGAAATGATGCAGATTAATCTAGTCCTAAAAGTAACAGTTAGTTACATTACTGTATAAATTGTTATATATGGAGGGCTTGCATCAAAGAGTCAATAAAGTGTACACGTTATTTCATTTGCACAACTCCTGGAAATATTCAAAAACACCATTCATGGGAAGGAATATAAAAGAAGAGTAGAAATTTTCATAGATCCAGATCTTATCCATTTTATCATTTATTTCAGAGGGCGAGTACTTGAAATTCAATTCTACTTGATTTATCTACTATAATAATACATTCAATGTCATTTTAAATTGTGCTTGGTATTATAGAGTAGAAAATGAGCTTCCTGTCTCAGAATATTGCTATGTTGAAAGATTTTAACAATAAATATATATAGTTGTTTCTATTAAATAATTTGAGTTGATTTATTTAAGACTTTTAAATGAAAATAAACCATATATTATAATAAAAAGAGAATATTGACTCTGTGCTCTATGATATAAGAAATCTCTGTCCCAAACTGATTCCAGACACTGTTTGCTACTGAGAAATTTGTTCTGAATATGTATCCACTAACCTTGGACCCCACGGCCTCATTGTCTTGGCAGTAGTACACTGAGATTGGCATCTATTGTTGCTATAGGCTAAGGTTAGGATTTCCCTGGTGGCTCAGAAAGTTAAGAATCCACCTGCAATGCAGGAGACTTGGGTTGAATCTCTGGCTCAAGAAGATCCCCTGGAGAAGGAAATGGAACCCACTCCTGTATTCTTGCCAGGAGAATTCCACAATTAGAGGAGCCTGGCAGGTTACAGTTCATGGGATTGCCAACAATCAGACACGACTGAGCGACTAACACACCCACCCGCACACACAAGGCAGGGTTGGGAAAACCTCTGAATGATATCACTTTGCAAGTGAGACAACATTATATTCCTCTCAGAGATTAGTAAACAGAGGTCCCCAAAACTTAAATGACTTATTTGAAGTTAAACAGCTGTGAGATAATCATTGTTAGCTTTGAAACAATATCATTTTATTTCAAACTTTATCATAGCTGTCTCTTGACATTGTAATTATGGACATTAAAACATGAAATTTTAGCTCATTCTTGGTTTTGCTATACAGTATTAATGTGAGAAATATAAATACATGTATTAAAAATCCAATTAAAATCTCATGTATTCAAATCTCCCTGTATTATTTAGATTTAAAAACTGCTTACATAATATATATTGTATAATTTTCTAATTTTCTTCCTGTGTAATCCTGGCATAATTTTTAGCATGACATCTATTATATTAGTGTATTCCCTATTAGAATATAATGTGTAGAGTGATCAAAAATGATCTTCTCAGAGTACCATATGAAAAAAATTTTTAAAGATGAATTCTAGTTTAGAAATACTGAGGATAATGGATTAGTAATTCAAAAAGAAGTTTCAAAGGAATATGTTTTCAAGCTCATTCTACTGAGGCTAAATTTCATAAGTCACTAGCATGACATGTCTGGACCTAGGTGGAATTAAGAAAAATTTTATAAAGCAATGTTTAAGAGTTTCTTCACTCCTTTGATCTTGTTTCTCTGCAGGGAATATTTTTTGTACATAGACATGAAGTCAACTGATCCTTGTCATTTGGTTCAGTTCAAACCCTTCAGTCATGAGCAGTGTCCACTGAACTGCAGATTCTCATCAGACAACAAGGCCACCTGTGAAAGCAAACCATGATGTATAGTCTGACACTGTTACCCTGAGGAGCTAACCTTGACATTGGTGAAGCCCAAATTAGTATTGAATCCTTACCTCATCTTTCATTAAAAATCATCCCTCATGGGTCACAGCTTTGTCCAGATGTTTGGAAGCTAAGTGAAACTCAAAACAATTTCTTATCTTTAGCAAATACAAACTCACCCGTGTAAAACTTAAACAAATAGAGTCTGGGGGCAGGGAAGACTTAGTCTACTTTTGTTATTAGTGGTTGTTATTTTTATTACTTTTTCCATTTTTGTACTCAATTCCTAAGTAATTCCACCTGTAATATTACCATTTACATGATTTACAGTACATGATTTTAACTTCCTTGAGGGTTACACAACAAAACTGTAAAAGTTTTTGCAAGTAGATTCCATTATACTTGAAGTGGTCCTTATTTAATAATTTTTTAAACAACAGATTCTGAGAAGAAAATGTATGGCTTCTAGAAAATCACCCTAGTTGATTTACTCTCAGTGCTACCCTCCATTTATCTTCTAAATATATTCTAAGAAATGAAATTAGGCAACTGTAATTTTTCTGTGTGTGTGAGAGAAATTTTGGTAGCTTTTTGAAGATGCAAATGCACATTCATATATGTGGAAATAGTGAATAAACAAAGAGGTAAGATTGCTGCATTGAAGAATATATGAGTATGTACATTGGTTCGATATTGTTACATTTCTCTCCAATGTAATAACGCCAATTTATTTAGTCAAAATGAGTGGATGGGTATATTTGACTTTTTCTTTGTGTCCAGTAGCATTTTCTAATTCGGGCATTCATCTTTTACTTATAGTATGTACTTCTTTTTATAGTACATTTTATTTGTTGTTAGTACTAACCTATGGTTAATTATAGCATTGTAAACATTTTTCCTAAAATTGACTTTAAAAGTAAATTAGAAGTAATGTGATAGAAGATAATGTGATGTTTTCTTGATACTATCTGAATATAGTCAAATCAGAAATCTTGTTTTTTAAATTTATTTTTAATTGGGGGAAATTGTTTTATACTGTTGTATTGGTTTCTGCCATCAGATCAGATCAGTCGCTCAGTCGCTCACTCTTTGCGACCCCATGAATCACAGCACGCCAGGCCTCCCTGTCCATCACCAACTCCCGAAGTTCACTCAGACTCATGTCCATCGAGTCAGTGATGCCATCCAGCCATCTCATCCTCTGTTGTCCCCTTCTCCTCCTGCCCCCAATCCCTCCCAGCATCAGAGTCTTTTCCAATGAGTCAACTCTTCGTATGAGGTGACCAAAGTACTGGAGTTTCAGCTTTAGCATCATTCCTTCCAAAGAAATCCCAGGGCTGATGTCCTCCAGAATGGACTGGTTGGATCTCCTTGCAGTCCAAAGGACTCTCAAGAGTCTTCTCCAACACCACAGTTTAAAAGCATCAATTCTTTGGTGCTCAGCCTTCTTCACAGTCCAGCTCTCACATCCATACATGACCAAAGGAAAAACCATAGCCTTGACTAGACAAACCTTTCTTGGCAAAGTAATGTCTCTGCTTTTGAATATGCTACCTAGGTTGGTCATAACTTTCCTTCCAAGGAATAAGCATCTTTTAATTTCACGGCTGCAGTCACCATCTGTAGTGATTTTGGAGACCAGAAAAATAAAGTCTAACACTGTTTCCACTGTTTGCCCATCTATTTCCCATGAAGTGGTGGGACCAGATGCCATGATCTTCGTTTTCTGAATGTTGAGCTTTAAGCCAACTTTTTCACTCTCCACTTTCACTTTCATCAAGAGGCTTTTGAGTTCCTCTTCACTTTCTGCCATAAGGGTGGTGTCATCTGCATATGTGAGGTGATTGATATTTCTCCGGGCAATCTTGATTCCAGCTTGTGTTTCTTCCAGTCCTGCATTTCTCATGATGTACTCTGCATATAAGTTAAATAAACAGGGTGACAATATACAGCCTTGACGATCTCCTTTTCCTATTTGGAACCAGTCTGTTGTTCCATGTCCAGTTCTCACTGTTGCTTCCTGACCTGCATACAAATTTCTCAAGAGGCAGGTCAGGTGGTCTGGTATTCCCATCTCTTGAAGAATTTTCTACAGTTTATTGTGATCCACACAATCAAAGGCTTTGGCATAGTCAATAAAGCAGAAATAGATGCTTTTCTGGAACTCTTTTGCTTTTTCTGTGATCCAGCGGATGTTGGCAATTTGATCTCTGGTTCCTCTGCCTTTTCTAAAACCAGCTTGAACATCAGGAAGTTCACGGTTCACATATTGCTGAAGCCTGGCTTAGAGGATTTTGAGTGTTACGTTACTAGCGTGTGAGATGAGTGCAATTAATGAGGTTTGTGACGTTGTACAGGAGACAGGGATCAAGACCATCCCCATGGAAAAGAAATGCAAAAAAGCAAAATGGCTGTCTGGGGAGGTCTTACAAATAGCTGTGGAAAGAAGAGAAGCAAAAAGCAAAGGAGGAAAGGAAAGATATAAGCATCTGAATGCAGAGTTCCAAAGAATAGCAAGAAGAGATAAGAAAGCCTTCTTCAGCGATCAGTGCAAAGAAATAGAGGAAAACAACAGAATGGGAAAGACTAGGGATCTCTTCAAGAAAATCAGAGATACCAAAGGAACATTTCATGCAAAGATGGGCTCGATAAAGGACAGAAATGGTATGGACCTAACAGAAGCAGAAGATATTAAGAAGAGATGGCAAGAATACACAGAAGAACTGTACAAAAAAGATCTTCATGACCCAGATAATCACAATGGTGTGATCACTGACCTAGAGCCAGACATCCTGGAATGTGAGGTCAAGTGGGCCTTAGAAAGCATCACTATGAACAAAGCTAGTGGAGGTGATGGAATTCCAGTTGAGCTATTCCAAATCCTGAAAGATGATGCTGTGAAAGTGCTGCACTCAGTATGTCAGCAAATTTGGAAAGCTCCGCAGTGGCCACAGGACTGGAAAAGGTCAGTTTTCATTCCAATCCCAAAGAAAGGTTTCTGCCATACAGCAACACAAATCAGCCATAATACATTCATCACCTCCTTCTTGAGCTTTCCTCACCTCCTGTCCTCTCCAAACACTCTAGGTCCTCACAGAGCACCAGGTTGGCCTCCCTGAGTTATAAAGCAACTTCCCACCAGCTATCTATTTTATGCATGGTAGTGTATATATTTTCCTTTCTGAATTTCTTTTTCTTGGGGATGGTCTTGATGACAGCCTCCTATACAATGTCACAAACCTCCGTCCATAGATCTTTAGGCACTCTGTCTATCAGATCTAACCCCTTGAATCTATTTCTCACTTCTACTGTATAATCATAAGATATTTTATTTAGGTCATCCCTTAATGGCCTAGTGGTTTTCCCTACTTTCTTCAATTTAACTCCAAATTTTGCAAGAAGAAATTCATGATCTGAGCCATAGTCAGCTCCCAGTCTTGTATTTGCTGACTGTATGAGCTTCTCCATCTTTGGCTGCAAAGAATATAACCAACCTGATTTCTGTATTGACTATCTGGTGATGTCCATGTGTAGAGTCTTCTCTTGCTTTGTTGGAAGAAGGTGTTTCCTATGATCAGTGTGTTCTCTTGTCAAAACTCTATTAGCCTTTGCCCTGCTTCCTTCTGTACTCCAAGGACAAATCTGCCTGTTACTCCAGGTATTTCTTGAATTCCTACTTTTGCATTCCAGTCCCCTATAATGAAAAGGACTTCTTTTTTGGGTGTTAGTTCTAGAAGGTCTTATAGGTCTTCATAGAACCATTTAACTTTAGCTTCTTCAGCATTACTTGTCAGAGTATAGACTTAGATTACTGTGATATTGAATGGTTTGCATTGGAAATGAACAGAGATCATTCTGTTGTTTTTAGGGATGAATGCAAAGAAATAGAGGAAAACAACAGAATAGGAAAGACTAGAGATCTGTTCAAGAAAATTAGAGATACCAAGGAAATATTTCATGCAAAGATGGGTACAATAAAGGACAGAAATGGTATGGACCTAAGAGAAGCAGAAGATATTAAGAAGAGGTGGCAAGAATGCACAGAAGAACTGTACAAAAAAGATCTTCATGACCCAGATAATCATGGTGGTGTGATCACTGACCTAGAGCCAGACATCCTGGAATGCAAAGTCAAGTGGACCTTAGGAAGCATCACTACGAACTATGCTAGTGGAGGTGATGGAATTCCAATTAAGCTATTTCAAATCCTAAAAACTGATTCTGTGAAAGTGTTACACTCAATATGCCAGCAAATTTTGAAAACTCAGCAGTGGCCACAGGACTGGAAAAGGTCAGTTTTCATTCCAATCCCAAAGATTCAATGCCAAAGAGTGCTCTAACTACAGCACAATTGCACTCATCTCACACGCTAGCCAATTAATGGTCAGAATTCTCCAAATCAGGCATCAACAGTACATGAACTGTGAACTTCCAGATGTTCAAGTTGGATTTAGAAAAGGCAGAGGAACCAGAGATCAAATTGCCAACATCCATTGGATCATTGAAAAAGGGAGAGAGTTGCAGAAAAACATCTACTTCTGCTTTATTGACTATGCCAAAGCCTTTGACTGTGTGCATCACAACAAACTATGGAAAATTCTTAAAGAGATGGGAATACCATACCACCTGACCTGGCCTGCCTCCTGAGAAATCTGTATGCAGATCAAGAAGCAACAGTTAGAAACTGGAGGTGGAAAAACATACTGGCTCCAAATTGGGAAAGGAGTACGTCAAGGCTGTATATTGTCACCCAGTTCATTTAACTTATATGCAAAGTGCATCAGGAGAAATGCTGGACTGTATGAAGCATAAGCTGAAATCAAGATTACGGGGAGAAATGTCAACAACCTCACATATGCAGGTGACACTACACTTATAGCAGAAAGCGAAGAACTAAAGACCCTCTTTATGAAAGTGAGAGAGGGGTGTGAAAAGTTGGCTTAACTCACCATTCAGAAAACTAAGATCATAGCATCTGGTACCATCACTTTATGGTAAACAGATAGGGAAACAATGGAAGCAGTGAGAGACTTTATTTTTGGGGGCTCCAAAATCACTGCAGATGGTGACTGTAGCCATGAAATTAAAAGACGCTTGCTCCTTTGAAGAAAAGTTATGATCAAACTAAACAGCATATTAAAAAAAAAAAAAAGAGAGACATTACTTTTCAACAAAGGTCTGGTTAGTCAAGGCTATAGTTTTTCCAGTAGTCATGTATGGATGTGAGAGTTGGACTACAAAGAAATTGAGCACTGAAGAACTGATGCTTTTGAACTGTGGTGTTGGAGAATATTCTTGAGAGTCTCTTGGACTGCAAGGAGATCCAACCCATCCATCCTAAAAGAAATCAGTCCTGAGTGTTCATTGGAAGAACTGATGCTGAAGATGAAACTCCAATACTTTGACCACCTGATGGGAAGAACTGACTCATTTGAAAAGACCCTGATGCTGGGAAATATAGAAGCCTAGAAGAGAAGGGGATAACAGAGGATGAGATGGTTGGATGGTATCACCAACTCAATGGACATGAGTTTGAGTAAGCTCTGGGAGTTGGTGATGGACAGGGAAGCCTGGTGTGCTGCAGTCTATGGGGTTGCAAAAAGTTGGGCACGACTGAGCTATTGACTGAGTGTATATGTGTCTATGCTTCTTTCTGCATTAGTTCCACTCTTTCCACCCCTACTGTGTCCACTTAAAAGGGAGAAATCTTAAGTTTTAAATTAAGTTTTATTTTGAAATAATTTTACATTTTCTCAAAATTTGTAAAATACTTGAGAGTTGCTATATACCTTCTCTCAGCTTTCCTCAAAGATAATATCTTAACTAATCACTCTTCATTTATCAAAGCTAAGAATATAATATTGACCAAACACTCTTAACTAAAACTATAGATTTTGTTCAAATTTCAGTACATTTTGCATTGATTCCTTTTTTCTCTTCCACGATACTTTGTTGTATTAAGTCACCATATCTTTGCTAGTAGGTGATAATTTCCAAGAGTTTCTTTTTCATTACCTTGACTCTTTTGAAGAATAATAGTCAAGATTTTATAACATATTTTTTAATTTGGATTTGTTTGAAGTTTTCTTACCATTATATGTATTTTAAGAGAAATGACCTTTTTGCATCATATTAGGATACACGGTCCCAATATTACTAAATAAGATTGACTGTTTTATTAAGGTGGGATTTGTTAGGTTTGTCAAAGAGAAACTTTTCTTTCAAGTTTTCTTTAAAATAACTATTTTTAACTCTCCATATTTTTAGATGTTAGTTTCTAATTCTTTTACATTTTTACTTTGTTTTTCATTTATTAAGACACAGTTCCCTATCTGATGTTATTAACTATTACCCTATGAATTCTTCAGCAAATGTCATAGTTATGTTTTTTCCATTCTTTATCTTTAAACATCCTGAAATTAACATTTGTGACTGAAGAAAGTCGTAGCTCTAATACATTGTCAAAGAGATAATCAACATTTCCAGCTTTCCAGGTGTGTGTATGTGCTCAGTTGCTCAGTCATTTCTGATTCTTTGTAGTCCCATGGACTGTAGCCTGCCAGGTTCCTTTGTCCATGGAATTTTCCAGATGAGAATACTGGACTGGGTAGCCATTTCCTCTTCCAGGGGATTTCCCCATCCAGGGATCAACCCAAGTCTCTTGTGTCTCCTGCATTTACAATAGATTCTTTACCACTAGCGCCACCTGGGAAAAATTATATACTTTTCTACCATGTGGTTACTCACCTGGAGCCAGACATCCTGGAGTATAAAGTCTAGTGGGCCTTAGGAAGCATTACTATGAACAAAGCTAGTGGAGGTGATAGAATTCCAGTTGAGCTATTTCAGATCCTAAAAGATGATGCTGTGAAAGTGCTGCATTAAATATGCCAGCATATATGGAAACTCATCAGTGGCCACAGGGCTGGAAAAGGTCAGTTTTAATTCCAGTCCCAAAGAAGGGCAATGCTAAAGAATGTTCAAATTACCATACAGTTTCACTCATTTCATATGCTAGCAAAATCATGCTCAAAATCCTTCAAGGTAGGCTTCAGCAGTACATGAAATAAGAAATTCCAGATGTAAAAACTGAATTTCGAAAATCCAGAGGAACCAGTGATCAGATTACCAGCATACCCTGAGATCATAGAAAAATCAAGGGAATTAAAAAAAATAAACATGTATTTATGCTTCATTGACTATGCTAAAGACTTTGACTGTGTGGATCACAACAAACTGTGGAATATTCTTAAAGAGATGGGAATACCAGACCACATTACCTGCCTCCTGAGAAACCTGTGTGCAGGACATGAAGCAACAGTTAGAACTGGACATGAAACAACTGCACTGGTTCAAAACTGGGAAAGGAGTACGTCAAGGCTGTATATTGTCACTGTGCTTATTTAATTTATATGCAGAATACATCATATGAAATTCTGGAGTGGATAAATCCCTATATGAAATCAAGATTGCCAGAGAAATATCAACAACCTCAGATATGCAGATTATACCATTCTAATGGCAGAAAGTGAAGAGGAACTAAAAGGCCTCTAGATGAAGGTGAAATAGGAGAGTGAAAAAGCTGGCTTAAAACTCAACATTCAAAAAGTGAAGATCACGACATCTGAACCTATCATTTAATGGCAAACAGATGGGGAAAAATGGAAAAATTGTCATATTTCATTTTCTTTGGTTCCAAAATCAATGTGAACATTGACTACAGCCACAAAATTAAATATGTTTGATCCTTGGAAGAATAGCTATGACAAACCTAGACAGTGTATTCAAAAGCAGAGACATCACTATGCCATCAGAGGTCCATCTAGTCAAAGCTATGCTTTTTCCAGTAGTCATGTGTGGATATGATAGTTGGAACATAAAGAAGGCAGAGTGCCTAAGAATTGATGCTTTTGAATGGTAGTGCTGGAGAAGACTCTTGAGAGTCCCTTGGATAGTAAGGATATCAAACCAGTCAATCCTAAAGGAGATCAACCCTGACTATTCATTGAAAGTACTGATGCTTAAGTTGAAGCTTCAATACTCTAGCCACCTGATGTGAAGAGCCAGCTTATTGGAAATGACCCTGATTCTGGAAAGATTGAGGGCAAAAAGAGAAGGGTGCATCAGATGATGACATGGTTGGATGGCATCACTGACTCAATGGACATGAGTTTCAGCAAACAGGGAGATAGTGAAGGAGAGAGAAGCCTGGTGTACTGCAGTTCATGAGGTCACAAAGAATCAGACACGACTTAGGGACTGAACAACTATAACTTTCTTACTTTCTAATATTTCTATCTTTTACTTATTTTACTTGCCTTATTGTGCTGACTAGATCTCCATGAAATTTCTGAATAGGAGTTAAAACAGAGGGTATCTTTAACATGTTCCTGATTTTGACTGAACACCTACTTATATTTAACATATCATATAGATTTTACAAGATACCCTTTACCAGAATGACAATATTCCTTTTTATTCTTAGTTTGCTAATATGGTATTAATTAAAAAAAAATATTTATCAGGAATATATTTTGAATATTATCAAATTCCTTATCTAACAAGGAATTAATTCTTTCTTTCAGTTATTTTGATGAAACACTGTAATAAGTAATTTTATGTGAACACAACATAATGATAATATACTCATTTTATAGGCTCTACTGCATTGTTGCTGTTCAGTTGCTCAGGCATGTCCAGCTGTTTGCGACCCCATGGACTGCAGCTTGCCAGGCTTCCCTGTCCTTCACCATCTCCTGAAAGCTTGCTCAAACTCATGTCCATTGAGTCCATGATACCATCCAACCATCTCGTCCTCTGTCATCCCATTCTCCTCCCCTGAAGAGCATGTCTTAAATTTATTAAGAAGAGCTGAACATATTTATGAATAGGATTCATGTATAATTTCCTTATGTGTTCTGCCAATATATGGGGGAACAGATAAGGAATATGATTTTTGCTTGTTTTCTAGGAATTTTGTGTAAGTTTGAAATTTAAAAAATATTTTTAAAAAATCTCATGAAAATATGGGCCTGGTATATTATTCTGAATAAATTATTTTACAGATCACATTTTTAAAAAAAACTATACAACTATTTCAGGTTTAATACTTCCTTTTTAAATGGGATTGATACTTTTTATTCTTTTCCAGAAAGTTGTTTATGTTTTCTAAGTCTTTAAATCAATTGCAAATATCTACATAGACTAGAGGAGAGAGATCAAAGAGAATGGCTGAGTTTCTCCAGAAAAATAGTATGATATGTATGCACAAACACACACATGAAGAATGCCTCCAAAAGTTTCATCGCTGACACCTGTGACTATGCTACTGTACATGACAGAGGGACTTTGCAAGTGTAATTAAATGGATTGGAGAATTTATTCTGAATTATCTTGGAAGGCCTAAGAATATAACAACATTTCATATTAAAAGGTTATAGAAGGAGTCAAATTTCAAGCAGTGGAATATGTGACAGCAGAAGCAAGAGAGTGAAATCATGTGACCATAAACAAAGCAATGCCACAACCTATAACAGTTGGAAGAAGCAAGAAATAGGTCATCCCCAGGAATCTTCAAGAAAGCAACCTGCCAACACCTTCATTTTAGCTCCATGAGACTTATTTTGGATTCCTGATCTCCTGAAAAATAAGAAAATTAAGAACAAAACAAACAAAAATAAAGCCATAAAGTTTTTGCAATAGTTTAAGCAACAATAGGAAACTAATATAGATTTTGGCACTGAAAGTGGGGTCCTTATGTAACAGATACTTAAAAATGGAGAAGTAGCTTTGGAATTAATGTATCAGTTCAGTTCCATTCAGGCACTCAGTCATGTCCAACTCTTTGAGACCCCATGGATTGCAGCATGCCAGGCCTCCCTGTCCATCACCAACTCCCAGAGCTTACTCAGACTCATGTCCATTGAGTTGATGATGCCATCCAACCATCTCATCCTCTGTTGTTCCCTTCTTCTCCCACCTTCAATCTTTCCCAGAATCAGGGTCTTTTCAAATGAGTCAGTTCTTCCCATCAGGTGGCCAAAGTACTGGAGTTTCAGCTTTAGCATCGATCCTTCCAATGAATATTCAGGACTGATTTCCTTTAGGATGGACTGGTTGGATCTCCTTGCAGTTCAAGGGACTCTCAAGAGTCCTTTCCAACAACACAGTTCAAAAGCATCAATTCTTCGGTGCTCAATGTCTTTATAATCCAACTGTCAAATCCATACATGACTACTGGAAAAACCTTAGCTTTGACTAGCTGAACATTTGTTGGCAAAGTAATGTGTCTGCTTTTTAATATGCTGTCTAGGTTGGTCATAGTTTTTCTTCCAAGGACCAAGCATCTTTTAATTTCATGGCTGCAGTCACCATCTGCAGTGATTTTGGAGCCCCCCAAAATAAAGTCTGTCACTGTTTCCACTGTTTCCCCATATATTGCCATTAAGTGATGGGACCAGATGCCATGATCTTAGTTTGCTGAATGTTGAGTTTTAAGCCAACTTTTGAGTGAAAAAATTAATATATAGGGCCTGGAATAACATTGAATACTAAAAATATATTTTTGGATTAAACTCTTATTAGAAATATAGTTACTTAAAACTGTTGGTGAGGGCTCAGAAGGAAATAATATTCATAGTAGATGATGCACAAATCTTGAAGCATTCTCAGTGACTGGTCAGATGAAACTGAGAAACACACATAAAAAAAAAATCTATATTTTCATAGAAAACTTCCACATCTTCATAAACAGAATTGTTGTTGTTGTTGTTGTTCAGTCACTAAGGCATGTCTGACTTTTTGCAACCCCCATGTACAGCAGCATGCCAGGCCTCCCTGTTTCTCATCATCTCCCAGAGTATGCCCAAGTTCATGTCCATTGAATCGATGATGCGATCCAACCATCTCATCCTCTGTTTCCTCCTTCTTTTTTCTTCTATCTTTCCTAACATCAGGGTCTTTTCCAGTGTATTAGCATTTCTACTCAAGTGGCCAAAGTATTGGAGTTTCAACTTCAGCATCATTCCTTCCAGTGTGTATTCAGGGTTGATTTCTCTTGATGTCATTCAGTCTCTCCATCATGTCCAACTCTTTGTGACCCTATGGACTGCAGCATGCCAGGCTTCCCTGTCATTCAGTATCTCCCTGAGTTTTCTCTAACCCATGTCCATTAGTTGGTGATGCCATCCAACCATCTCATCCTCTGTCATCCCCTTCTCTTCCTGCCTTCAATCTTTCCTACCATCAGGGTCTTCAGTAAGTCAGCTCTTCACATCAGGTGGCCAAAGATTTGAAGCTTCAGCTTCAGCATCAGTCCTTCCAGTCAATATTCAGAGTTAATTTCCTTTAGGATAGACTGGTTTGATCTCCTTGCTGTCCAAGGAACTCTCAAGATCTTCTCCAGCACCATAGTTTCAAAGCACCAATTCTTCAGCAATCAGCTTTCTTTATGGTCCAACTCTCACATCTGTACATGACTACTGGAAAAACCATAGCTTTGACTATACAGGCCCCTTTGACTATACAGGCCCTTTGTCGGCAAAGTGATGTCTGCTTTTTAATACACTGTCTAGGTTTGTCATAGCTAGTCTTCCACGGAGCAAGCATCTTTCATTTTCATGGCTGCAATCACCATTCACAGTAATTTTGGAGCCCAAGAAAATGAAATCTGACACTATTTCCATCGTTTCCCCATCTATTTACCATGAGATGATAAGAGTAGATGCCATGATCTTCATTTTTTGAATGTTGCATTTTAAGCCAGCTTTTTCACTCTCCTCTTTCACCTTCATCAAGAGGTTCTTTATTTCCTCTTCATTTTCTGCCATTAGAGTGGTATTATTTGCATATCTGAGGTTGTTGATATCTCTTTAGGCTCTTGATTCCAGCTTGGGATTCATCCAGTCTGGCATTTCATATGATGTACTCTGAATATAAGTTAAATAAGCATCATGACGAGATAGAGCTTGATTTACTCCTTTCACAATTTTTAAGCAGTATGTTGTTCCATGTCCAGTTCTAACTATTGCATCTTGACCTGAATACAGGTTTCTCAGGAGGCAGGTAAGGTGATCTGGTATTCCCATCTCTTGAAGAATTTTCCACAGTTTGTTGTGATCCACACAGTCAGAGGCTTTGGCATAGTCAATGAAGCAGAAGTAGATGCTTTTCTGAAATTCCCTTGCTTTTTCAATTTCCCTTAGGACTGACTAGTTTGGTCTCCTTGCTGTAGAAGGGACCCTCAAGAGTCTTCTCTAGTAGCACAATTCAAAAGCATCGATTCTTTAGCATTAAACCTTCTTTATGATCCAACTTCTATATCTGTCTGGAAAGCAGTATATTAGTTGACATTAAAATACTGAAGGTGAGAGCTCAAAAGAAAATGTAGAACATATTGGAAACCTAAGAAAAATAGATATTGGCTAGCAACCCACTCCAGTGTTCTTGCCTGGAGAATCCCAGGGATGGGGGAGCCTGGTGGGCTGCCGTCTATGGGGTCACACAGAGTTGGACACGACTGAAGTGACTTAGCAACAGTAGCAGCAGCATAGAGTGGCAGAAATCTTGAATTGCAATTTACTAGTAATGTACCAACTAAGTGATTACGGGTTACTAAAATTAACCATTCATAAAGTTTAGCACATTGTTAACATTCATTGATGATTTTAATCCCATGTTCCAAAACAAGGTTGACTGACAGGGAGCAAGGCTATGTCACCTTATGTACACCTGCAAGCCACAGAAGTATCAGAACATTCAGTTTTCTGGTAAGTTATAGAAAGCAATATCCTCAAAGATTAAACAACATAGTATTTATACTCCAGACTGTTCAGAGTTTCCATGATACTCAGGGTAGCTTGCTCATTCTCCAGCCATTTCCTTACTAACCCTACACATTTACCTTAGATTATAAGTAGTTCCAGGCTCTACTCTCACTACAGAGACAAAGGAACTTACAAGGAATTTACTCTAAGAAGGTATTTATGAAATGAGCTTCTTAATCTGTATGAGGTGGTGGATATTGACTCCTGGAGGTAAAGAGTGCTTTGACTGGCCATCTAACATTGCATTATAGAAGAGATATTTTGATGCCAAGAACACACATGAGTTTTAATACTGCTTTTATCATTTTTTAAGTATCATATTTCTACTCTGTAAATGAAGATAAGAACAATTACCCCATAAAGTTTTGGAGTTAAAGGAGAAAAGTTGTGTAAAACACCCAGCACATTACCCAAGATACAACTGGTAGATGTCAGCTAAAGAAGAAATCTTGTTTTCCTGTGGTAAACCTTCTTGAGATTCTTGTGCAGCTGAAGTTGCTGGTTCTACTTAAAAGGAATTTAAGGCTCCTAAATATATTGAACTCACTGAAAGTTCTATGAAAATGAGCTATTTAACGTATCTTAAATCTGTCTCAGCTAGTTCTCCTTTTTGACCCAAGTGACATGGCTCAGATGCTCATGGGGAAGGGCTGACTGATAGTTATTTACCTTTAGTTTTTAACAAGGTCATCATCCTACAGCTCTACTAATGGGTTGCACCAGCCTGAAGGACGAGGCCATACTGTATGGCATCTGTGTTCATTACGAAGTCCCAAGCTACCATGCCAAGTGTCACCAGCACTGATATTAAATTTTCCCTTCTGAAAGACAAATAAAAAAGAGTAGGAAACAGGACAGAAAATTATTGTTATACTTATGAGAAGTATATAATAAAGTAAATGGAAGTTAATTCAGCATGTTAAAGGATCAGAGTCAAAAGTTAATTTTAATAATGATATATCTGACTTTCTTAATATGACATGAAATGATATTACTGTGTTTCTGCCAATTTCACGGCAGTGGATAGCCTTGGGTTTAGATTGAAAGAACAAATATTAATAGATAAGACTCAGTGTTTAGGAAATAATTAGTAAGGAGTCATTGTGGTTCATTTGTTCAATTTATCTAGCTATTAATTCAACCCCATGCCTAAGAATAAAAACAGAACGGGTCCAAACTAATATTCTAGAAGTAGTTCATTATGGCAGAGACTAGCAATTGTATATGCTTAAAGTAAGGCGGGCATACCAAAATCAGAGAATGTTCAGAGAACAAGGTCAAGATCAGAACCAAGTGAAGGAAGATAAAACAAGATAGCAGATGGTTAAGTAAGATAAGTGACCTAAGTCCAAGGCAGTAGTCTTAAAAAAAAAATAATTCACAACAGAGTGTGCAGGGAGGAAAAATCAAGCAAAATATATTAAAGTTATAACCACTGTACCAATAAAAGAAAAGGAAATTAATTTATGTTAATAGAAAAAACTTATACTTCAACCCCATAAACTTTTTATTATTGCTGATAAGTTGACAGCCAGTTGTGGTTAACTGGTTAATTTTCATAGATTAAGTAGTTGTGAATATGTAAAATTAGCTGGATGGCAAAAAGCTACAGTGAAGTAGGATCAGAATGGGTATAATAGAGAAAATATGACCAATAAAATCACTTATAATTAATTACGGCAATTTTGAAAAAAATTATCAAAAATTGCCATAAATATTTTTCTAACTTAAAGTGACAAAAATACTTTTAATATTAGTCACATATATCTAAGTCAAATAAAACTATGCTTTTTTTCTTTTGAGGAAATTGTTACCATATTACATTAATAATGTGTTAAGAATTGGTATTATAACTTCTATACAAATTTAATCAGAGAAATGTAATAAAATGATTTTATTAAAGCCTCTTCTGTGTTATTTTATGGGGACTGTATCAGTTAAATGAAATACATGTGAGAGCTGATGCTGGGAAATATTGAAGGTAGGAGCAGAAGGGGACAACGGAGGATGAGATGGTTGGATGGCATCACCGACGCTGTGAACATGAGTTTGAATAAGCTCTGGGAGTTGGTGATGAATAGGGACTGCATGCTACAGTCCTTGAGGTTGCAAAGAGTCAGACATGACTGAGCGACTGAACTGAGACATATGAGAGCATTTGAGCAATGTAAATCAATGTAAGAAATGAGAGGTTGAGAAATCATTCCTAAAAATTGAAATATAGCATGTCACAAAATAGTTTTCCACTGAGATTTAGCTAAATTCTGCCACTAATACACACTCCCACTACAACCTCAATATCATTCTAATAATAAATAGTTCAGCTAAAACAAATCAAAGATCACTGATATTAAATTATTGGGGGTAGAAATGTAGCAAACTACTGAATTATATCAGACTTTAAGCATCTCTTTATCAGGGTACTATTTAATCAGGTAGACGGTGTCCATTCCATTCATCAGGAGACAGCCAATGGCTTTCAAGTAGGTAAGATTTTCATTTTACATTGATACAGAAAAGTCTCAGAATGATTAATGGGTTCAGACCTTTTAGCCTATGAGGCTTGAATCTTTGGAGTATTCCTACCTAGAGTGATTAATCAAACAGATTTCTCAAAGCACGGCAGCATGAGGATCAAATAACTTTGAAAGATGGATAAAATAAAATGACAATATGTGAAATTTCCTTTGTTCTCTTATGTTTGTTCTCAACTTCCAGGGAGTCAAAACAACCAAAGAAAACTGCTACTGTGATAGTATTTGCATCATAGTTAGCAATTTCCTGAAGACATAAGAGAATTCAATCTTTCAAGTTGTGTGCTTTTCTTTCTTATTTACTGATATCTTGCTACAGAGAAATAGAAGTCAATGTCAATGTTGACTGTCCAATACCACAAATGCACTTTGTTTCCCTTGAATAAGCACTTCCTAAAATTCATGAAATTGGGGTTGCCATCACCTATCCTTAATTAAATGAGATGTTCCTTGAATTATGAAACCATGAAAATGAGAAAACATACTTATTTAAATATATCTTAGAAGTATCAATAGGTTGGTTACATACTGAAGGCCAAGAAAGGTTTGGGAGGGAGAAAAAAAGCAAAAAGAAACAACTGAAAATAACAGGGATATAGAGGAAAGAAAGAAGAACAAAGATGTGGATTTAAAAAGAAGATAGAGGAAATACAAAGGGAAAAACACAAAGAAATAAGAAGTTAAAACATAGAAATGGAAAAATCGGGAAAAAATAGAAAAATATCAAGACAGTGAAATATGTGAAATAGAGCTGAGACAGAAGCAGAATTTGAAGAACACTTTAAAGATCTAGGATTGGAAAATTATTTTAGAAGCTGTGGGATAAGATGTCTTCTAAGACTGAAGACCATGAAGGGAATGTTAAAGAAGTACAAGTTTTCAATTGTCAATTAAAAATAATAAACTGTAGTAAAACAAAAAAGGTCTCAACTGCTCATGATATTCCTTGGCTAAATCAAAAATTAAGATTGAATGAAGTAATCCAAGCAAACTTCTCAGAAGAATCCTTGACCTTTAGTGAATGCTCAATAATTTTTGGTTATTAATATTATTTCTAATCTAGTTTACAGATCTGCCAGACTGTGCAGAACCAAAGCACACTGTATTTTGAGCCAGCCCCTCTATATTCTAAGAAATAATCTTCATGTCAAATAATACTCTAAATATTCTTATAAACATGTGAACATTTGAACCTTCGTATGTTTTTTTCATACCAATATATATATATATATATATATATATATTAGTTACAAAATTGAAGCAAAATTCTTAATATTATTGATCTATTGATTAAAATATGTAATTTTATTTAATAGGTATGTAAATAGGTATTTAATAGGTATTTAATGTAAAAATTATATACAAACAAACTTCCAGAGTAATTTTACTTGTAACTTCTCAAAAGAAGTCACCAAAATCTCTGAGCAGGTCCAAGTGGCTCCCTCCATATCTCTCACAAAAATTATCCTTGTATTTTAAAGATTTCTCCAGGGAAATGGAAGATTTTCATTTTTAGAAAGCATTTTTTATTGGTAATGATGTTTTAGTTGTTTTTCCATGTGCTTAAAGGAGGGTCTTAATGGCACCCCACTCCAGTACTCTTGCCTGGAAAATCCCATGGACGGAGGAGCCTGGTGGGCTGCAGTCCATGGGGTCGCTAGGAGTCAGACACGACTGAGCGACTTCACTTTCACATTTCACTTTCATGCATTGGAGAAGGAAATGGCAACCCACTCCAGTGTTCTTGCCTGGAGAATCCCAGGGACGGGGGAGCCTGGTGTGCTGCCATCTCTGGGGTCACACAGAGTCAGACATGACTGAAGTGACTTAGCATAGCATAGCATAGCATTAGAGTTAAGAATTATGCAGGTATTCTAATGACTGTTATTTTC
Source organism: Bison bison bison (assembly GCF_000754665.1). Taxonomy (NCBI): domain Eukaryota; kingdom Metazoa; phylum Chordata; class Mammalia; order Artiodactyla; family Bovidae; genus Bison; species Bison bison. Next base: position 6,641,585 of record NW_011494625.1, read on the forward strand.
AGTAGTATCATTCATTTTTCATATGTATCAATTCAAAGACACAGGTGCAAGCATTTGCTTGTCAATTATTAACAATCAGTGAGAGGGTTCTTCAAGCCCCATTAAAATTTAAAAATGGAAAAGGAAAGGAGAAACTAAAGGGAAATAATTTTCTTTTGTTACACAAGTAATTTTACGATAATTAAATACATAAAATTTAATTATCAAAAATAAAATTGTCAGCAAGGAGAGTTTAAGCCATTTTATATTGGATAACCACCCTGATTCACTATGGTTCAAAGCCCTTCTGACTTAAGGACAATATATTACTTCTCACATTAGAATTCATTGAAACACGCAACTCTAACATCTAGTTTTCTCTATTTCTTATGACAGCCCCAATGCTTAAAGGTTGAGTCTCACTCAACTACAGAGTCTCTAAATTGATTTTTTTTCTTGTGTTTGCTTATAAAGTTTCTTGGAACCACATCTTATACTGTAGATACTTAGCAACGCTTTCTAGTGTTCTGAATCATCATGCTGTTTCAGTTTTGTCAGTTCAGAAGAAAGGAAAACACACATTTATTGGACACGACACACTACCAAGCAATGCATTAAATGTGATCCTGTTGATATTTATCTCACAACAATCTTACAAGGTGATTGCTTTGACCCTTGTAACAAGTGAGGAAACTGAGTCTAGGCGAAGGTGACTTTCTCAAGGTTGATTCCCAAGGTTATTCCATAGTCTTGTTGATTCCAGGGTTCTGATACTTTTAACAATACAGTTGGCCCTCTGTATCCATGGGTTCTACATTCACAGATTCAGTCAACCAGGGATTCAATAAACCACAGATAGAAAGTACTGGGGAAAAAAAAAATCAGAAAGTTTCAACAGACAAAACTTAAATTTGCCATGAACTGGTAAATTTACATAGCACTTGCATTGTATGAACAGCTATTTGATACAGTATTTACATTATATTAAGTGTTACAAATAATCTATTTATGATTTAAAGTATATTGGAGAGTATGCATAGTTTATAATATGTGCAAATACTATACAATTTTATATAAGAGACGAGTATTTGTGGATTTTGGTATCTGTTAAGGGTCTTCAAACCAATCCCCCACAGATCTCAGAAGACGACTATACTCCATTGTTTCATAAGCAGCAGAAAAGATCATGAATGAGCACAGAGTTTATAATTCAAGCTTCTTAGTCTTTGATATATTGCAGCTAGCTAATAAACTTTTTATCTTGGCCTTATCACCATATATCACGTTCTCTCTGTTTAAAATTGGAGAAGTATTTTGCAATGCCTATAATTTATTTTTCTATTTTATGACTCACTTCTTACTGAAATGTTATTAGTACGTGTGTTCAATTTAGGTTAGAGGATAACCCTGATCAGCTAATGTGCTCTAAAGAAAGCACAACACTCAGGCAATCTGTTACTCATTGCTCCATTAAAATCCAAAGTTTCACTAATGAGTATAAAGAATGCTCAGAAATGGGTCTTTATCAGTAAAGACAGTAATCTGTTGTAGGGTATGAAGAACGTTACAGATGGGCTATCCCTGGTAAAATTAGAGGCTTTCACGTTACGTATTTTGGCTTTGCTGAAAATATTTTTGAGGCCTAGGCCAGTTTTGTACTAACCTGGGATAGGAAGCCAGTGAAAGCTCTAGGTTTTACTCCTGTAACTAGGTTTGCTCCCTCAATAGTCCTGGCATCTCGTTCAAAGCCAGATGTCAACTGTAAAGCCCAGAACCTTGTTCATAGAAATTCGTTATATCCACCTTAGGCAAACTTTGATGTAAGGTGGGGTTGGGGCTCCTGAAAGGACAGAGTGCAGCGACTTTATCCAACATCTGGTTAATAAATATTGGTTTCCTAAACATCTGTTTAAGGAAGAAAATGTGTTAATAAGGCTTGCAATTTAGATGGGGGTCTGGGGGTGAGAGTATAGCTCAACCTCATTCATCTCAAAGCTATTTGGTAGCTATTATTTATCTCTCAGGACTTCCCTAGTGGCTCAGTGGTAAAGAATCTACCTGCAATACAGGAGACACAGGTTCAATCCCTGGGCTGGTAAGACCCCCTGGAAAAGGAAATGGCAACCCACTCCAATATTCTTGCCCAGGAAATCCCATGGTCAGAGGGATTTATGACCTGTAGTTCTGGTGGGCTACAGTCCATGGGGTCGCAAAGAGTTGGACTGTGACTTAGCCACTAAACAACAACAGTTTATCTCTCAAAAAAAATACAATATTGTAAAGTTAAAAAATAAAATTAAAAGAGAGAGAGAGAGAAGGTCCGATTACCCCAGAGCAGTTAGCAACAGTTTGTGCAATGACCTATAAAATGCTTTGAATTTACACAGATGCAGAAGTCTACACTAAGACGGCTCTTGGACTTGGAAAGAAATCCAAGTGCAATTTTGTTACTAGGGTATAAAACACTACAAAGTGTACTATTTAACTATCAACTTGGTGTTTTCTTTTTCTTTTTTCACCCCAATCCCTTTGTCTTTAATAGCGTTCTCATTGGCATAATTCCCTATTATATAGACATACTTATACCTCATAAAGCAATTTACTGACTAAAGGATTCCTTATCACTTGTCCTGACAGCTGAGCTGGAGTTTTCTAATTATGACAACACAGAGAGGAAAACATCTGCAGACTGCCAGGGCTGAAGATCAGCAGCTCTCCTTAAGCAAAGAAAAGAGCTTTTTGGATACTTTCAATATTTGAGGGATTAAATGAAAGTTGGCTACTGATGTTTCCTTGAGTAGTCCTTAGGGAAGCTCAGGGGAGAGTCTGGGTGTGTGTAACAAGATAAAGGGAAATTTAAGAATGAAAAGAAGCATGTACTGTCCAATAAATTTTAATAGTGGTTTACAGCTCCTAAGTTAGGTTTAATAAATGGTATTATAAATATCAAAAATCTTTCCACTATAACCTATAGGTTTGGTTACTGATTCACAAGGCCATTACAAAATATGTTAGCATTAATATGTCAGACCAGTGGACCAACTCACCCATTCTTAACTTGGCTGTGGCAATACAAGCCTTCACTGACAACATTTTTAGAGCATGAATATCTCAGTTGGTCTCTATATCACTTTAGAAAAATCTTAAACTCTTTAGCGTAATATATGTAACCCTTAATGATTAGACTGGCTCCACCCTCAGTTTATTCATCTCCTGCCCTAGATCTGTAAACTTCCCCCCTTTCTAGCTGGAGCCCTTGGTTCCTAGAAACATTTAATAATGACTTCTCTGCCATCAAGGAGGGTTGCTTGGAATACTGTTCATGGTGCCTGCTGGCAAAGAGTGGCCACTGGTGACCCACTGGTCAGATAGACATCTACACTATACTTTACTGTGTCTCTAAATAAGTAAATAAGTGAACAAGCTAAGGATCAGGTGAATAAGAACACTATCAACATTCTCTTAAAGCCTGGCATTCATAACTGCAAAAAATACTCCAGGTCTCATACACATTTGTTTCCCCAAAATAAAATAAAATTTTCAGACAAATCATCTCTACTTCATCTGTACTTCTATGGAGAAGGAAATGGCAACCCACTCAAGTACTCTTGCCTGGAGAACCCCGGGGAAGGAGGAGCCTGATGGGCTACCGTCTAGGGGGTCTCACAGAGTCGGACACGACTGAAGTGACTTGGCAGCAGCAGCATCATCTTTACTTCATTTAACAGTGATAACAAATATTAAATTGATAATAATTTTGAAACACTATATTATCCTGCTTCCAATGATTTCTAGATTTCTGCCTTGACATTGTAAGTAAAAAACTTTATCATTGTCATAGTGTTTGGATTATCTTTTTCAAATGTTTTACTATACACTGCAATTGTTCTCACTAGAGCATATACATTCTTACAAACCAAATCCACATAGTTCCAAATATAGCTCTATGGCTTATTCTTAGTTATATGATACTTCCCAACACCATACTAAATTCTAATCTGAATCTGGAAATTTTTAATAAATAGTTTTATCCAGATCATTTAAAAGACATGTTAAATGAAATTGTCCATATTGTTTAATCTGAAAATTTTTAACTTTTTACATCAAAGGACTTTTTCTGAGCATACTATAGAGTGATGCTACAAATAAAAAATGAGAAAACATATATAAAATGGCCTCAAAAAATAAAGTATTATTCTAATGCAAAATGTGATCATTGAAATTATAATTATGTTTCATAATTAGGCAATTATATGTATAGAAAGTGAAAAAGTGAAAGCATGAGTCACTCAGTCATGTCCAATTCTTTGCGACCCCATGGACTGTGGCCCTCTGGGATTCTCTGTCCATAGACTTCTCCAGGCAAGAATACTGGAATGGGTAGCCATTCCCTTCTCCAGGGGATCTTCTGGACCCAGGGATTGAACCTAGGTCTCCTGGATTTCAGGCACATTCTTTACAATCTGAGCCACCAAATATGTATGATTATAAACATAAATATATTTATTTTTTAGAATTATGATTATAATCTCTAGATAAGTGTTAATCTAGGTCTAGAAACAGACTAAAACTGCCCTGATATTTCAACGCTCCTTATTTTCAATATATGATGAAAGTAAGTACATTGCATTCTTTGGACCTGCTTATATCCAATCTTCTCCAGTGACTCAACCTGGTAAAGAACCCAACTACCAATACAAGAGATGCAAGAAGTGTGGGTTAGATCCCTGGGTTGGGAAAATCCCCTGGAGAAGGAAATGGCAACCCATTCAAATATTCTTGCTGGAGAATTCCATGGACAAAGGAGCCTGGAGGGCTGTAGTCCATCAGGTCACAAAGAGTCGGACTAAGCTGCATGCTCATGCATGTTCTTACTGACCTTTGATGATTTATCAGACATAGGTTTTCTACTGATTTATATATTTTCAAACTTCCTGTCTTCGTCTGTACACATGTGATCTCAGGCAGGTAATTTCTAAGCTCTTTCACATAACAGTCATGACAACTTAATGAAGTGAAGTCATAGCAGAAAGAATAGGAAGCCAAGAGTCAGAACACCTGGATTTGGATTCTAAACTTTCTGTTTTCTGTTTGTGTGCAATCACTTCACTTCTCTGAGCCTCAATTCCCTCATCTGTAAAGTGAAAATAATGATGCTAAACTTATTTCTATGCAGAATAAGAAAGACATTGAAAAGTGTTTTTGAGTTTGTAATATATATTAGGTGTTTTTCTTATCCAGTCTCAATATAACTTTGGAAATTCGAAGATATACCACAGGCCATCTAAGTTATATATCAGATTCATTTGATACAAATGGAAGCAATTACTGAGGGCTTAAAATGTGCCAGACTCTGTGCTAAACACTTTAATTGAATGATCTTATTCAGAACTCATTAAAACCTCAAAAGTATTATTATTCCCAACTTATATTGAGGAACATATCATGTTATGTTATCACGATGGTGTGATCACTCTCTAGAGCCAGACATCCTGGAATGCAAAGTCAAGTGGGCCTTAGGAAGCATCACTACCAACAAAGCTAGTGGAGGTGATGGAATTCCAGTTGAGCTATTTCAAATCCTGAAAGATGATGCTGTGAAAGTGCTGCACTCAATATGCCAGCATATTTGGGAAACTCAGCAGTGGCCACAGGACTGGAAAAGGTCAGTTTTCATTCCAATCCCAAAGAAAGGCAATGCCAAAGAATGCTCAGACTATGCACAATTGCACTCACCTCACGTGCTAGCAAAGTAATGCCCAAAATTCTCCAAGCCAGGCTTCAACAATACATGAACCATGAACTTCCAGATGTTCAAGCTGGTTTTAGAAGAGGCAGAGGTACCAGAGATCAAATGTCCAACATCCATTGGATCATTGAAAAAACAAGAGAGTTCCAGAAAAACATCTATTTCTGCTTTATTAACTATGCCAAAGCCTTTGACTGTGTGGATCACAATAAATTGTAGAAAATTCTGAAAGAGAGGGGAATACCAGACCACTTGACCTGCCTCTTGAGAAATCTGTATGCAGGTCAAGAAGTAACAGTTAGAACTAGACATGGAACAACAGACTGGTTCCAAATAGGAAAAGGAGTATGTCAAGGCTGCATATTGCCACCTTGCTTATTTAACTTATAGCAGAGTACATCATGAGAAATGCTGGGCTGGAAGAAGCACAAGTTGGAATCAAGATTGCCGGGAGAAATATCAATAACCTCAGATATGCAGATGACACCACCCTTATGGCAGAAAGTGAAGAGGAACTAAAAAGCCTCTTGATGAAGGTGAAAGTCAAGAGTGAAAAAGTTGGCTTAAAGCTCAACATTCAGAAAACGAAGATCGTGGCATCCGGTCCCATCACTTCATGGGAAATAGATGGGCAAACAGTGGAAACAGTGTCAGACTTTATTTTTCTGGGCTCCAAAATCACTGCAGATGGTGATTGCAGCCATGAAATTAAAAGACGCTTACTCCTTGGAAGGAAAGTTATGACCAACCTAGATAGCATATTCAAAAGCAGAGACATTACTTTGCCAACAAATGTTCGTCTAGTCAAGGCTATGGTTTTTCCTTTGGTCATGTATGGATGTGAGAGTTGGACTATGAAGAAGGCTGAGCGCTGAAGAATTGATGCTTTTGAACTGTGGTGTTGGAGAAGACTCTTGAGAGTCCCTTGGACTGCAAGGAGATCCAACCAGTCCATTCTGAAGGAGATCAGCCCTGGGATTTCTTTGGAAGGAATGATGCTAAAGCTGAAACTCCAGTACTTTAGCCACCTCATGCACAGAGTTGACTCATTGGAAAAGACTCTGATGCTGGGAGGGATTGGGGGCAAGAGGAGAAGGGGACGACAGAGAACGAGATGGCTGGATGGCATCACTGACTCGATGGACATGAGTCTGAATGAACTCTGGGAGTTGGTGATGGACAGGGAGGCCTGGCCTGCTGCAGTTCATGGGGTCGCAAAGAGTCGGACATGACTGAGCGACTGATCTGTTCTGATCTGATCTGATAGATGATATAGATATAGATATAGTTACAGATGAAGACATTGAATTCTTACATGCCAGGGAAAGAGAAGTGAATCTTTTAGAGCAACGATGTCTATGTTCAGAAATTTAAAAACATCATTCTTATTGGCAGTGTGGCAAGACAAAATAGGAATTAAAATAAATTAGATGCTACCATATAAAAATGCAAAACAAACAAGAAAACTAAAAGAGGATTCCAGTTTCTAGGATTAAATTTGCAAAAGCAGGTGTCATCCAGTCACGGATCTCAAGGTTTCCAGGTCTTTAGGTTGCTTGTTCAGTGCTACTGTTTTTAGTTCATTGTCTCATCCCCTTAGAAACGTTCTCCAGAAATAGACGTCTAGATCACTCATCTTCAGCTGCTCTCTTTGTCTCTGAAATACATGATGAATGATATTCATAGTCACAATAAACACACATGGACTTAAGACCTGAGAAAATGGAAAAAAATATGCATGAGTTATGTGCAGTTCTTGCCATGATTGTTATTAAAATACCTCTCATACTCCCAGTTAAATGATACTGATGTCATTATACAAAAACCCTATATTTGTCCTTATTTTAAATGGAAACCCAAATTTTAGTAACTCAAACTATAATAGTAACAAATTCCTCAAACACAACAGCTTGTCATGATGCTGATCTTAAAATTGTCTTTCACCCTGTAATTCTGCAACCCAAGTGCTGGGTTATATAAGTTTGCTTTTGGTTCAAAGTGACATAAAACTTTAATTGACATAAATAAAAATGAAAATGGCTTTTTCATGCAGTCACTAAGTCCAGAGACATGGTTTCCTTCAGGTATGATTTGATCCAGAATTGCATCATGGCACTGGGGCCCTGGCTTCTTTTGTGTAATGTTCTTTCCTCTTCCTTGTGCCCAGTTTATCCTGATTGTCCCCTTCTCACACTGTATAGTAAAAATATTTGCACTATTTCACACTCCACATCATTGTCATACATATTGATTAAAGACGACACACATTCATCCCCAAATTTCCAGAATAGATCCTGAAACTGAGGCTGCTAGGATCAGGTTATGTCACGTGCAGACATGAGCCAGTTATTAGGGCCTAGACTAGAATACATCGATTGGCTTAGCCTTGGTCACAGGTTTTATACCCAGAGGATAAAGTTTGCTTCCTAGAAACTACAGAGCCTCCCTCCTCGAATACACACACATCAAAAACATCAGAAGCTGTTAGAAACAAGAAAAGAAGCTAATGCAGAGAATATAATCTGAAAATTCCATTTTTAAGAATACACACCCTCTGAAAATAATTCTTTCCCCTTTAAATGGCCAGATAGAACAGGCTTTCTTTTATTAAGCCTAATTTTTGCCCATTAATTCTACCCATCAATTTGCATTCTTCCCTTGCAGATCCACAGAACAGATTGTGTCTTTTCCATGTGCTGATATCTATGGCTGATATTTATCAATAGGATATCTTATTCTCTTAGTTACTCCTATGAATAGTAAAAGTTTAGCTTCTGATATATTTGATGCACCTAAATAAGGATTTCTCAGGAAAACAGAAAGTGTATTAATATTCGATACATCTGTGATTTCTAAGAAAAAGCAGTGGTTTATGAGGCCCTATCTTGACAGTTCATAGGATAAAAGGTAATTCACATATAAGTGTTAATCAAAACACAATCAGTATTCTGTAGTGGATTGGTTAGATTATTGATGAAGATGACTAGCCTCCTTGGGGAAAAAATATAATTTGTTTAACTTCTTTAATGCCGGGTTAATAGAGGCACTTTGGAGTAGCTGAAGTCCTTGGACCTTGAACAGAATGATTTTAGCCCCATAGTTCTTCACAACAGGGAGTCGGACCAAGTGTGGCCAGTTCTCTTTTTAGTTTATTGAAAGCCCTTCCCACTCTGCAGGAGTTTACAGATATAACTAGATGTTTGCCTCTCCCCAGGACCCCAAAATGGCATTCCTTTTGGATAAATCTTTTACGATTCTCTTATCTTAGTTCAATCATTCATTTAAAAGGGTTGTGCCTTTCCCATACCAGCTCTTGTCTCATTTTTCATGGAAAGAAATTGTCTTATGTTTCTGTAGTTGAGGGGATTTTGACCTTAAAGGAGGCAAAAAACAGGTCTAAAACCTAAGAGGCTTCTTAGAGTGTAGCTATGAATTACACTGCATAGTAACCATGGAAGAGTATTTAGAATTACACTCGTGTTTTTCCTTATCCCATACCTGACAAATGAATTGATAGATGTGACACAATCCATTTTATTTCTGGTTAACAGATGGTGTGTTCCAATTAGATCCTAGTACATTTTGAATTGTGATAGGTCTACTGGAAAGGAAATTTGTGGTGTCTCAACCATGAAAATAAAACTATTTTAAATTCCTTTTTGAATGATATGCTCCTTTTCATTCCTACAGTGTGTGGAATCTTTATCAAAATGGTCTTGAATATACACATATTCACACATACGTACTACATAGTTTAAATTAAATTGTCAAAGCATTGTAGGAAAGAGTCACATATTTCATTATGTTAGGCATGGCACTTACTGAGAACAACATCGAAAAATTAAATCAGTTAACAATTTATAAGGGAAGGAAGACATGTTATAAACATGAGTTATAGGCATTTAAACTGTGGAAATATAAGTGAACACCAGCTGGACAGCTTAATCTTTGAAAACATTTGATTTAATCCAGAATATGCTGATAACCACTTTTTAAGTTGGCAGTTTATTGGTACTAGGTTAAAAGATGATTATTTTAAAATGTGTATATCTTTCCTGTGTCTTTTGAATTATCTATTTTAAAAGCTTAGTTTTTAGAATAGTGTATACGATGACATAATTTTCTTATTTCAGTAATAATAATTAAAAATATAAAAAATTCAGATTTGTTTTTTCTTTTTAATTTAAATATTTTTTCTTTAATTTATGCAAAGTTGTGTTTCTGCCATACAACAACGTAAATCAGCCATAATTATATATACATCCTCTTCCTCCCTAGCCTCCCTTCCCCATCCTCTTCCTCCCTAGCCTCCCTTATCCCATCCCTCCAGGTTATCACAGAGCACCGCACTGGGCTCCCCATACTACACAGAGACTTCTCACCAGCTTTCCATCTCACACCTAACAGTGTATGTATGTTTGATGCTACTCTCTCCATTCATCCCACTCTCTCCCACTACCATTGTGTCCACAAGCTCACTCTCTAAATCTGCGTCTCCATTCCTTTCCTGAAAATGCATTCATCAATATCATTTGCTTTTTCAGATTCCATATACATGTGTTAACATATGTACTTGTTTTTCTCTTTCATATTTATTTCACTCTGTTTAACAAGCTTTAGGTTCATACATCTCACTAAAACTGATTCTTAGAAATGGTCCCTATTATTTCTTCCTAATAGAGACAGTGAAATAAATATAATAATGAAAGTAGCACGTCAGATTTCCTGGTGAAATACCATTCTTTACATATATGTGTTCATATAAGACCTAAAATAATGATTTAGACATCTCATAACCACAAATTTGCATTTTGTCTAATAACATGGATTAAAAGATATAAACAAGAAACCTTATCTAAAACATTGTAAAACTAAAGATGTGTTCCCCATCAAGGATCACAGCTTTGTCATGGTGAAGGAGCTTGTGTAACTCAGTGGAACTATGAGCCGTGCCTTGCAGGACCACCCAAGATGCACCAGTCATAGTGAGGAGTTCTGACAAAACATGGTTCACTGGAGGAGGAAATGGCAACCCACTCTAGTATTCTTGCCAGGAGAACCCCATGAACAGTATGAAAAGGCAAAAAGTTATGACACCCGAAAGTTAGCTCCCTACATGACACATATTGAAAGGTGTGCATGCAATATGCTACTGGGGAAGATCAGAGGGCAATTACTCAGAGCTCCAAAAATAATGAAAGGCTAGGCCAAAGTGGAAATGATGCTTGTGAATGTGTCTGATGGTATGGTGAAAGTAAAGTCTGATGCTGTAAGAACTGTATTGCATAGTGTATGCAATATTACGTCCATTAATCAAGATCAGTTGGACATGATAAAGCACAAGATAGCAAGATTAAACATTGACATCATAGGGATCAGTAAATTAAAATGGATGGGAATGAGCAAGTTAAATTCAGATGACCATTATATCTAATACTGTGGGCGAGAATTCTGTACAGGAAATGGAATAGCCCTCATAGACAACAAAAGAGTCTGAAATGCAGTACTTGGGTGCAGTCTCAAAAATGACAGAATGATCTTGGTTTGCTTCCAAGGCAAACCACTCAACATCAAATTTATTCAAGTCTATGCAAAATCATTGATGTAGAAGAAGCTGAACTTGACCAGTTCTACTGTTGAAGACCTGCAACATCTTCTAGAACTAATAGCAAAAAACTATGTCCTTCTCATAATAGGGGATTGCAATGTAAAGTTCAGATCAGTTCAGTCACTCAGTCATATCTGACTCTTTTCTGACCCCATGGACTGCAGCAAGTTAGGCTTCCCTGTCCATCACCAATTCAAGGAGTTGCCTCAGACTCATGTCCATTGAGTCAGTGATGCCATCCAACCATCTCTTCCTCTGTCATCCCCTTCTCCTGCCTTCAATCTTTCCCAGCATCAGGGTTTTTCCAATAAGTCAGTTCTTCGCATCAGGTGGCCAGAGTATTGGTGTTTCAGCTTCATCATCAGTCCTTCCAATGAGTATTCAGGGCTGATTTCCTTTAGGATGAACTGGTTTTATCTCCTTTCAGTCCAAGGGACTCTCAAGAGTCTTCTCCAATACCACAGTTCAAAAGCATCAATTTTTCGGCGCTCAGTTTTTTTATATCCCAAATCTCACATCCATACATAACTACAGGATAAACCATAGCATTGAATAGATGGACCTTTATCGGCAAAGTAATGTCTCTGCTTTTTAATATGCTGTCTAGGTTGGTCATAGCTTTTCTTCCAAGAAGCAAAAATCTTTTACTTTCAGGGCTATAGTCACCATCTTCAGTGATTTTGGAGCCCCCCAAAATGAAGTCTGCCACTGTTTTCACTGTTTCCCCATCTATTTGCCAAAAAGTAATGGGACCAGATGCCATAATCTTCATTTTTTGAGTGTTGAATTTAAGCCAATTTTTTTCACTCTCCTCTTTCACTTTCCTCAAGAGGATCTTTCGTTCTTCTTCACTTTCTGCCATAAGGGTGGTATCATCTGTGTACCTGAGGTTATTGATATTTCTCCCAGCAATCTTGATTCCAGCTTGTGTTTCATCCAACATAGTATTTTGCATTATGTACTCTGCATATGAGTTAAATAAAAAGGGTGACAATATACCACCTTGCCTTACTCCTTTCCCAATTTGGAACCAGTCTGTTGTTCCATGTCCAGTTCTAACTGTTGCTTCATGACCTGCATACAGGATTTTCAAGAGGCAGGTCAGGTGATCTGGTATTCCCATCTCTTGAAGAATTTTCCACAGTTTTTTATGATCCACACAGTCAAAGGTTTGGGTGTATTCAATAAAGCAGAAGTTGGTTTATTTTTTCAGGAACTCTCTTGCTTTTTTGAAGATCCAATGGATGTTGGAAATTTGATTTTTGGTTCCTCTGCCTTTTCTAAATCCCACTTGAACATCTGGAAGTTCACAGTTCATATACTGTTGAAGCCTGGCTTGGAGAATTTTAAGCATTATTTTTTTAACATGTGAGGTGATTGCAATTGTGCGGTAGTTTGAACAATCTTTGGCATTGCCCTTCTTTGGAATTAGAATGAAAACTGACCTTTTCCAGTTCTGTGCCCACTGCTGAGTTTTCCAAATTTTCTGGCATGTTGTGTGCAGCACTTTCACATCATCATATTTTAGGATTTGAAATAGATCAACTGGAATTCCATCACCTCCACTAGCTTTGTTTGTAGCAATGCTTCCTACGGCCCACTACTTCGCGTTCCAGGATGTCTGGCTATAGGACAGTGATCACACCATCATGATTATCTGGGTCATGAAGATCTTCTTTGTATATTTTTTCTATGTATTCCTCCCACCACTTCTTAATATCTTCTGCTTCTCTTAGTTCCATACTATTTCTGTCCTTTATTGAACTCATCTTTGCATCAAATGTTCCCTTGGTATCTCTAATTTTCTTGAAGAAATCTCTACTCTTTCCCATTTTATTTTTTTTCCCCCCTCTGTTTCTTTGCATTGATCACTGAGGAAGGCTTTCTTATCTCTCCTTGCTATTCTTTGGAACTCTGCATTCAAATGGGTATATCTTTCATTTTCTTCTTTGCCTTTAGCTTCTCTTCTTTTCTTTGCTATTTGTAAAGCTGCCTTAGATAACCATTTTCTTTTTTGCATTACTTTTTCTTGGGGGTGGTTTTGATCACTGCCTCCTGTACAATGTCAGGAACCTTCATCCATAGTTCATCAGGCACTCTGTCTATCACATCTAATCCCTTGAATCTACTTCTTACTTTCACTGTATAAATATAAGGGATTTGATTTAGGTCATACCTGAATGGTCTAGTGGTTTTCCCTACTTTCTCCAATTTAAATCTAAATTTGGCAATAAGGATTTCATGATCTGAGCCATAGTCAGCTCCTAGTCTTATAATTGCTGACAGTATAAAGCTTCTCCATCTTCAGCTACAGAGAATATAATCAATCTGATTTCGGTGTTGACCATCAGATGTTGTCTGTGTGTAGAGTTGTCTCTTGTATTGTTGGAAGAGGGTGTTTGCTATGACCAGTGTTCTCTTGGCAAACTCTGTTAGCCTTTGCCCTGCTTCATTTTTTTTTTTTTTTTTCACTTCTGAAATGTGACATTTTTAATTAGCCGGTAGGTAATTGCTTTTCTTTTCTTTTTTTTTTTAATTTTTTTTAAATTTTATTTTATTTTTAAACTTTACATAATTGTATTAGTTTTGCCAAATATCAAAATGAATCCACCACAACCCTGCTTCATTTTGTACTCCAAGGTCAAATTTGCCTGTTACTCCAGATTGACTTCCTACTTTTGCATTCCATTCCTTTATGATGAAAAGGACATCTGTTTTGGGTGTTAGTTCTATAAGGTCTTGTAGGTCTTCATAGAACCATTCAACCTCAGCTTCTTCAGCATTACTGGTTGGGCCATAGATTTGGATTACTGTGATATTGAATGGTTATCCTTGGAAATGAGCAGAGATCATTCTGTCATGTTTGAGACTGCACTGAAGTACTGCACTTCAAACTCTTTTGTTGACTATGAGGGTTACTCCATTTCTTCTAAGGGATTCTTGACCACTGTAGTAGATACAATGTTCATCTGAATTAAATTCGCCCATTCCAGTCCATTTTATTTCGCGGATTCCTAAAATGTTGATGTTCACTCTTGGCATCTCCTTTTTGACTACTTCCAATTTACCTTGATTCATGGAACTAACATTTCAGGTTCCTATGCAATATTGTTATTTACAGAATCAGACTTTACTTCCATCACCAGTCACATCCACAACTGGGCATTGTTTTTATTTGGTCCATCTCGTCATTCTTCCTGGAGTTTTTTTCTCCACTCTTCACCAGTTGCATATTGGACACCTAACAACCTGGGAGTTCATCTTTCAGTGTCATATCTTTTTGCATTTTCATGCTGTTTATACTATTTTGCCTGTCTAAACAATTAAACTGTGAGTCGTGCCATCTAGGGCCATCCAAGATGGAGGGATTATGGTAGAGAGTCTGACAAAACGTGGTCGACTGGAGAAGGGAATGGCAAACCACTTCAGTATTCTTGCCTCGATAACCCCATGAATAGCATGAAATGCTAAAGTAGGAAGTCAAGAGATACCTGGAATAACAGGAGTACAAAATGAAGCAGGACAAAGCTAACAGAACTTTGTCAAGAGAATAGAGTGGTCACAGCAAAAACCCTTTTCCAACAACCCAAGAGATGACTCTACACATGGACATTGCAGATGGCCAATACCAAAATCAGATTGACTATGTAAAGGTGGAGAAGCTGTATATATTCAGCAAAAGCAAGACCTGGAGCTGACTGTGGTTCAGATTGTGACCTCCTTATTGAAAAATTCAGGCTTAAATTGAAGAAAGTAGAGAAAACCACTAGGCCATTCAGGTATGACCTAAATCAAATCCCTTGTGATCACACAGTTGTGGTGACAAATAGATTCAAGGGATTAGATATGGTAGACAGAGTACCTGAACAACTATGTACAGAGGTTTCTAACATGTACAA
The DNA here is from genome assembly GCF_000754665.1 of Bison bison bison. NCBI lineage: Eukaryota > Metazoa > Chordata > Mammalia > Artiodactyla > Bovidae > Bison > Bison bison. The sequence goes on from NW_011494625.1 coordinate 6,656,820, forward strand.
GAGGGAGAGACCAAAACCATCCCAGAAAGAAAGAAAAGCAAGACGGCAAAGTGATTGTCTCAGGAAGTTTTACAAATAGCTGAGAAAAGAAAGGAAGCAAAAGGCAAGGGAGAAAAAGAGAAACATGCTCAATTGAATGAGTTCCAGAGAATAGCATGGAAAGATAATATGACCTTCTTAAATGAACAATACAAAGAAATAGAGGTAAGCAATAGAATAGAAGGACTAGAGATCTCTTCAAGTAAATTAAAGATATCAAGGGAACATTTCTTGCAAGGCCAGGCATGACAAGGGGTACAAACATTAAGTACCTAATAGAAGCAGAAGAAATTAAAAAGATGTGGCAAGAATACATGAAGAATATACAAAAAATGATCTTATTAATATGGATAACCATGATGGTGTGATCAGTCACCTAGATCCAGACATCATGGAGTGTAAAGTCAAGTGGGTCTTAGGAAGCATCACTACCAACAAAGCTAGTGGAGGTGATGTAATTCCAGTTGAGCTATTTCAAATCCTAAAAGATGATGCTGTTAAAGTGTTGCACTCAACATGTCAGCAAATTTGGAAAACTCAGCAGAGGCCACAGGACTGGAAAAGGTCAGTTTTCATTCCAATCCCCAAAAGAGAGCAATGCCAAAGAATGTTCTAACTACCATACAATTGCACTCATTTCACATGCTAGCAAGTTTAGGCTGAAAATTCTTCAATCTAGGCTTCAGTAGTACATGAACCCAGAGATTCCAGATGTACCAGATAGGTTCTGAAATGGCAGGAAAACCAAAGATCAAATTGCCAACATTCGTTGGATCCTGGAAAAAGCAAGGGAATTCCAAGAAAATATCTTCTTTTGCTTCTTTGACTTCACTAAAGTCTTTGACTGTGTGGATCACAACAAACTGTGGAAAATTCTTAGAGAGATGGGAGTATTAGACCACTTTACCTGCCTCCTAAGAAATATGAATGAGGATAAAGAAGCAACCATTAGAAACAGACATGAAGCAACTGATTGGTTCAAAATTGGGAAAGGAGTAAGACAAGGGTGTGTAGTGTAACCCTGCTTATTTAACCCTGCAAAGTTCATCATGTAAAATGCCAGGCTGTATGAATCACAAGCTGGAATTAAGATTGCTGGGGAAAATATCAACAAACTCAGATATGCATATAATACCAATCTGTGAAGAAAGTGAAGAGGAAATTAAGAGCCCCTCTATGAGGATGAAAGAGGAGAGTGAAAAAGCTGGCTTAAAACTCAACATTCAAAAACTAAGATCTTGGCATCTAGTCCCATCACTTCATGCAAATAGAAAGAGAAAAAGTGGAAGCAATGACAGATTTTATTTTCTTCGGCTTCAAAATCACTGCGGACAGTGACAGCAGCCATGAAATTAAAAGATACTTACACCTTGGAAGGAAAGCTATGACAAACTTAAATAGCATATTAAAAAAGTAGAGACATCACTTTGCAAGCAAAGTTCCATGTAGTCAAAGCTATTGTTTTTCCAGTAATCATGTATGGAAGTGAGAGCTGGACCCTAAAGAAGATTGAGCAGCCAAGAATTGATGCTATGGAATTGTGGTGCTGGTATAGACTCTGTAGAGTCCCTTGAATTGCAAGGAGATCACACTATCAATCCTAAAGGAAATCAACTGTGAATATTCATTAGAAGGACTGATGCTGAAGCTGTAATAATTTGGACACCTGATGGAAGAGCTGATTCTTTTGGAAAAGACACTGATATTGGGAAAGACTGAAGGCAAAAGGAGAAGAGGGCAGTAGAGAATGAGATAGTTAGATAGTATAACTGACTCAATGGACATAAATTTGAGCAAACTCTGGGAGGTAGTGGAGGACAGAAGAGCCTGTTGTGCTGTAGTCCATGAGGTCACAAAGAGTAGGACATGGCTTAACTACTGAACAACAGCAGCAGAGTTGTGTTCCTGAGATCTTTTAACCACCAAATAGGTGAAATAACTATTTTATGAGCTTTTAAAATCATATAGTTCAATGTCTCTTCCAAAAAGATATATTGAAGCCCTAACTCCCAGTACCTCAGAAAATTTCTTATTTGGAGTAGTATTATTGCAGAGGAAATAAACTATGATAAGGTCATAATAGTAAAGGGTGGGCCCTTTATCTGAGGGTTATAAGTTCAGTTCAGTCACTCAGTTGTGTCTGTCTCTTTGTGACCCCATGGACTGCAGCATGCCAGGCTTCCCTATCCATCACCAAGCCCCAGAGCCTACACAAACTCATGACCATTACATTGGTGATATCATCCAACCATCTCATCCTCTGTAGTCCCCTTCTCCTCTCACCTTCAATCTTTTCCAGAATCAGGGTCTTTTCCAATAAGTCAATTATCCACATCAGGTGGCCAAAGTATTGGAGCTTCAGCTTCAGCATCGGTCCTTCCAATGAATATTCAGGACTGATTTCCTTTAGGATGGACTGGTTGGATCTCCTTGCAGTCCAAGGGACTCTCAAGAGTCTTCTCCAACACCATAGTTCAAAAGCATCAATTCTTCAGCACTCAGCTTTCTTTATAGACCAACTCTTATATCCATACATGACTACTGGATTATAAGACCAGTGTCTTACATCCGGTCCCATTACTTCATGGCAAATAGATGGGGAAACAATGGAAAAAGTGACCGACTTTATCTTTTTGGGCTCCAGAATCACTGCAGATGGTGATTGCAGCCATGAAATTTAAATATGCTTGCCTTAAAAAAGCTATGACCAACCTAGAGAGAGTATTAAAAAGCAGAGACATTACTTTGCCAACAAAGGTCCGTCTAGTCAAGGCTATGGTTTTTCCAGTAGTCATGTATGGATGTGAGAGTTGGACTATAAAGAAAGCTGAGCGCCAAAGAACTGATACTTTTGAAGTGTGATGTTGGAGAAGACTCTTGAGAGTCCCTTGGACTGCAAGGAGATCCAACCAGTCCATTCTAAAGGAGATCAGTCCTGGGTGTTCATTGGAAGGACTGATGCTAAAGCTGAAACTCCAATCCTTTGGCCACTTCATGCAAAGAGTTGACTCACTGGAAAAGACTCTGATGCTGGGAGGGATTGGGGGCAGGAGGAGAAGGGGATGACAGAGGATGAGATGGCTGGATGGCGTCACCGACTTGATGGACATGAGTTTGGGTGAACGCCGGGAGTTGGTGATGGACAGGGAGGCCTAGCGTGCTGCGATTTATGGGGTTGCAAAGAGTCAGACACAACTGAGTGACTGAACTGAACTGAATGATTTGTGATATTGAGCATCTTTCATATGTTGCTTGGCTGTTAGTATATCTTCTTTGAGTAAGTGGTCAGGTACCTTGCCCATTTTTTAATTGGGCTTTTCTCTTTTTGTTGTTGGATTGTAAGTGTTCTTAAAGATTTTCTATTCTAGACTCTTATCACATAGATTTGCAGATATTTTCTCCAATCATGTGGCTTGTCTTTTTTACTTTTTGGGTAGTGTCCTTTGATACACAACAGTTTTAAATTTTGATAAAATTCAATTTTATTTGAAAAAAAAAAAAAAAAAGACCAGTGTCTTATAGGAAGAAGATATGATAACACAAGGGAAGAATCAATTGATGGAGACAAAGACTGAAATTACACTGTTGCAAACTAAGGATATCATGGATGGCCAGCAGCGCCACCAAAACTAAGAAGAGAGGGAACAGATTTTCCACTTGAACCTTTGAGTTATTGTGGTCTTGCAGACACATTGATTTTGGACTTCCAGCCTCCAGGACTGGAAATAATACATTTCCTTTGTTGTAAGCTACCCAGTTTGTCATACTTTATTACAGCAATTCTAGGAGACAATACAGATTGTTTCACATTTATGAAGGCTGCTGCTGCTAAGTTGCTTCAGTTGTGTCCGACTCTGTGCGACCCCTTAGACGGCAGCCCACTAGGCTCCTCTGTCCCTGGGATTCTCCAGGCAAGAATACTGGAGTGGGTTGCCATTTCCTTCTCCAATGCATGAAAGTGAAAAGTGAAAGTGAAGTCGCTCAGTCGTGTCTGATTCTTCGCAACCCCATGGACTGCAGCCTACCAGGCTCCTCCACCCATGGGATTTTCCAGACAAGAGTACTGGAATGGCTAGCAGTTCAAAATCAGGGTCTTGCCTTTTTGGAAACTTCCAGGAGAGGATTTCTTTTTTTTTTTTTTTTTGCCTCTTCCAGTTTCTGGTAGCGCTGGCTGTCTCGTGGCTTTTGGCATCTTAACTGCTATCTCTGTTTGCATCTTCATGTGGCCAACTTCCCTCTATATCTCTGTGTCTTTGCAGAGATGCAGAGATGGTGCCTGTGGTGCTCACCTCCTTGTGTCTCTCCTTTCTTGTGAAGACACTAGCCCCATTGGAATAGTAACTACTCTAGAGCAGTATAACCTCATCTTGATTACATTTTCAAATACTCTATTTCTACATAAGGTCACATCAACAGGCTCTGGGGTGGGACTTCAACACATCTCTTGATGTGCTGTAATTCAGTCCATAACTTTAAGCAAATAAATTTAAGGTTAAAATTCAGTTGCAGTATGTTAGGTTCCAATTGTCCATACATTTCTGATGTATGTTTTCCCAAATCTCCATTGGATGATTCTTTTTTGCCTCTTCTAACTTCTGGTAGCCCTGGCTGATATCCTAAAGGTAGGATAATCTAGAGTCAAATCATACTTCATAGAATATAAGGTAAAATTGATTGCTAGTCAAGTGTTACTTTATGTACCTTTTGATAGGAAAAAAAAACAAAGCACTACCAATTAACTACAGAGTGCTTTCTCAGCATTTAAGTTACATCCTTATTAAAGCCTTCTTTTAAACTTACTTAGGCATGGATTTTTTCTTCATACATTACTTTTGTGTGTACATCAAAAGAAAAATAAAAGTGCATCATTTGGTTCATGAATTTTAAATTTTCTTCATTCCTAGTGTAACCGAGAAGGATTCTATGGGCCCTTCCCAGGAAAGGCCTTCCCCCATATCTTCTGCTTTAGCTCCTCTGTGAAGTATCTAGATAATAATATTTGATATACATTTCCTGAGTTATTTTGCAGATGCAACACCCCCCCCCCCACCAAATGGAAGATGTTAACTGCTTGATGACCATGAGCACATTGCTCCAGGCCTCCTGGAGTCTAAAGACTAATAATGTTAACCCCTGTGACATTACCTTGTTCCCTCATCACCAGCCAGACCACTGTGCACGATTTGATCAAGTACCCTGTGACTCTTCCTCCCTCACCAGGCTTTTAAAAATGCTTTACTGAACCCTATGGGCAGTTCTGGGTTAGTTAGGACATGAGCCACCTGTCACCTTGCATGGCCCTGCCATAAACCTTTCTCTACTCCAAACTGGATGTTTTGGTTGGTTTAACGTCACTCTGCTTTGGGCACATGAACTTGTACTAATGCTAGAACATTATTCTTTTGAAATAGCCAACTTACAAGTCAACAATGCTTATTTTCTTCACACAAAATCATCCTGTGTTTATCAGCATTGATGAGAGAGCATCACTAACCTACTTCAGGAATGTTACTTAACATCCACCATGAACCCTCTCTTCCCACAGTCATTTGATTCCTTGGAGGTGACGATTAGGACTATCTTTTAATCCAGTAACAGCTATTCTTTCCATTTCATGCTGAAAATTTCTGATGATTAGGAATCTATGGAAAATAGTAGTTAAAATAGCATTATTAAGACTATCACATGAAAGAGACATTCTAATTTCAGAGAAGTTACAGTGTGAAAAGAAAATATTTCTAAGAAATAAACAAAATTTCTGAACATTTTAATGACAGAACATTCACAATTTTAACAAGTAGTCTATGTTTGCATAATTATCTCCCTTAGAAAGTATTTCAAATTATTGAGCTAAAATTCTAATTCAGTAGCTTTAAATTGCTCCTCTCAGGTCTGCCTCTTACTATGTCACCAAAACAACTTAGGAGATCTTAAAAGATCTTCTAAAAGTAGATCTGTTGAAACAGCTAAATAGATCTTCTAAAAGAAATCCCTTCAATTATTCTAAAGGATTACTCATTATCTACCCTCCTCCCCTCGGAGAAGGCAATGGCACCCCACTCCAGAACTCTTGCCTGGAAAATCCCATGGACGGAGGAGCCTGATAGGCTGCAGTCCATGGGGTCGCTAAGAGTCAGACAGGACTGAGCGACTTGACTTTCACTCTTCACTTTCATGCATTGGAGAAGGAAATGGCAACCCACTCCAGTGTTCTTGCCTGGAGAATCCCAGGGACGGGGGAGCCTGGCGGGCTGCCGTCTATGGGGTCGCACAGAGTCAGACATGACTGAAGTGACTTAGCAGTAGCAGCAGGACCCTCCTCCCCTAAGAATCTTTTCTCAGACTAAGCAAATTCATTTCTAAAAATATTCCTCATATCAATGATTAAATAAGCACTTACTGGATAACGCATATAGGGCAAATATTGTGTTATACACTGGAGAAGCAACGTTTCATACAGGTGTGTGTGTGTGTCTGCTGCTGCTGCTAAGTCGCTTCAGTCGTGTCCGACTCTGTTCGACCCCATAGACGGCAGCCCACCAGGCTCCCCCGTCCCTGGGATTCTCCAGGCAAGAACACTGGAGTGGATTGCCATTTTCTTCTCCAATGCATGAAAGTGAAAAGTGAAGTCGCTCAGTCATGTCCGATTCTGTGCGACCCCATGGACTGCAGCCTACCCGGCTCCTCCGTCCATGGGATTTTCCAGGCAAGAGTACTGGAGTGGGGTGCCATTGCCTTCTCCAGTGTGTGTCTATACCCATTTAAGTATTTACAGGCAACTTTACACCTTCACAGCAGTGTTGAGGTGACTAGCTGTACTGATGCTTGGAGTAGAGGAAGGGAGTGTCCAGGGAGAGAGAGAAGTTTAAAGTTCATGATACAGGAGGATGTTTGCTGTCCTTAAAAATCAGATAGAAGTCTGTGGCAGACCCTCACAAGTTAAAGATTAAATTCTAAAAGTTTAAGGTAAATGTAATTAATCTAATGGGATGCCAGCCTCTACTGACTTGCCTTAAGTATGTGGCATAGCTTTAAGTCACCTGCCTGTCCTGTTTTTATCCCATGAAACTTTATCATATATCACTGATCTTCTAAGAACATGTTATCTGAATCCAAATGCAGTCCTGCCAGCATTCTTTCAGAACAGAAGGTGATTCTCACTATCCTGCACCTACAGTGTTAGATCTGTGAGCTAAATCCTTTTTGTATTTAATTTCTTCTGATTTGTCATACTAGACACTTGAGATTGTTTTGGATTCAGATTCTTTTATCCTTCACAACCAAACAGCCAGTGTCCCCCATTGCCTTCCTAGTATCTGCTAATATCTTTTCATATGTTTAAATCATTGATTAAAAAAAAAAAAAGAAAAAACTTGAATGGGATACAGTTAAGGACCAGTTCTTACAATGTCACTAAAACAATTTGTGTGTGCTAACATTGATCAATAGTTCGATATTTGGGGGGCAAGACTGTTCAAAATGTTTCAAATTAATCAATTTACACTACAGTCAATTCATTTATCTTTTCTTCAAAGACATCATAAGAAAACTTTTTATAGAATGCATCCTATTACATAATTATATTAGTTTTTGAATCTTTTTTTCCCCCTGTCCTTTTCATTAAAATGTGAATATAAGAGAAACTTTAAAATGTCTATGATTCATTCCAGGAGGAAATTGTTCTATCATAGTGAATATCTTTAAAGGAAGATTTCCTGAAATTAAGAGTTATTTAACCTGATGGTACGAGAACTGAATACTTACTTGTGACAGTCATGGAGGTATCGAGATGCTTCTACAAGGGCTTATCTGGAGGCCAAGATTCATTGGTACCCTCACTGCCATGATGCCATGTTCCCAGCCATTCACTGAGCATGACAGAGTCTAGAACTCTTCAACATAGGGTTCCTCTAATGGGCAGTCTTTGCTTGGGTACCCCCAGTCATTATTCCCCAAATTTTCTCAGAGCCATGCTCCAGCCTATAACTCTTAACAAGAACCTCTCTCTTTCCATCATTTAATTCACAAGTCAGGTCCACATCAAAGTCCAAAGATTATCTGTATCTATAATTTCCTGCTTTTCTCTTCATCATGCCCAGGCATCATCTTAAAACATTTACTTTCACATCTAATACTGTCTTAGAGTGTGCTTCTCAAAGGATTCAGAGAGATGCAAGTATCTTCTGAAAGACTATCAGCATTTAGTCTACCATGTCTCCCAGGCCTGGTTACTCTAATCATTGCAGAAAAAGTAAGTTTGTTCTGGATTTCCTTGGCAGTCCAGTGGTTGGGACTCTGAGTTTCCATTGCAGTGGGCACTGGTTTTATCTCTGGTCAGGGAATTAAGATTCCACATTCTGCATAACATGGCATTGAAACAAATAAAGAAAAGCAAGCTTCTTCTGCATTCACTTGTCTTTCAGATGTTCATGCCTATTCTCTTCTCTTATGTTGACTAATTCACTCTTATATCCCCTTCCTTGTATGTCCTTTCGGTGTGCCCTCTGGATCCCTAAAACATGATCATCTTATTCTCCTGAGTCTCAGCCACACCTCATAATATCCCCACCATCTCTTTACCTTGGCAGAAATGTGGCTGCACCCAGGGAGCACTGCCTTCTCGACCACCTTCTCAAGGGCTATTTTATTTCTTTTATACATACTGGTAGGATAATTATATTTCTTGTTCACCACTTATATTTTAAAATGCTAACTTTCTACTTTCTTACAAAAAAAAAAAAAAAGAAAGAAAGAAAGAAAGAAATCCTTGCCTGCCTGTTAAAACAATCAGAGATTCCAGGCTCTGTTTCTCTTCATCTGCAGACTTCTTAGTCTTGTCCCTTAATTTTGACAACGACCCCTACTGATTCAATGTAAAGTTTAATTACCAAACTGTTTCCTAGTTTGTCTTTCCATATCAACTCCAGTAATTTTTCCTGGAGCCATAAACACCTTCATGAATGATCCAACCTCTTTTCTAGTCTCATTGTACTCACTTCCTTATCATTGGGCATCGTGGGCATTCTCTTTCCTCAACACATTATCTTTCAGATACACCAAGGTCACAGAATTTATCACTACCAAATTCTAAATAACGTCAAAATCCTAAAAACATGCCTTCTATGCTATCACAATTCCCTGACCTTCCTTCCTTACTCAAGTATTTCTGCTTAAATATTTTTGAGCATGTAGTGACCTCCACTTTATTCATATCATGAATTTCTTACTATCAACAATCTCCTGTCTTTCTTCACTTTCCATTTTAGGCAGGTTTGTCTATAAGCCATCAGTTTAATCATACCCATGTCATAAAATTTATCAGACTGGATTCACATTACAATAATTATTCCATGTATCAGATGGACTCTAAACATAGCTTGGTAATCTTCATATTATATTTTCTTAAGAAGCTTCATATTCTTTACAGATTTCCCAAATTACTCTAATTTCAACTTTCTATCAGTATATCTACTGATCATGAAATTAATAATTTAAGCATATTGAAATATATAACATCAGTTCAGTTCAGTTCAGTCACTCAGTGGTATCCGACTCTGTGACCCTATGAATCGCAGCATGCCAGGTCTCTTGACTACATGGACCTTTGTTGGCAAAATAATGTCTCTGCTTTGAATGTGCTATCTAGGTTGGTCATAACTTTCCTTCCAAGGAGTAAGCGTCTTTTAATTTCATGGCTGCAGTCACCATCTGCAGTGATTTTGGAGCCCCAAAAAATAAAGTCTGACACTATTTCCACTGTTTCTCCATCTATTTCCCATGAAGTGATGGGACCGGATGCTATGATCTTCGTTTTCTCAATGTTGAGCTTTAAGCCAACTTTTTCACTCTCCACTTCCACTTTCATCAAGAGGCTTTTTAGTTCCTCTTCACTTTCTGCCATAAGGGTGGTATCATCTGCATATCTGAGGTTATTGATGTTTCTCCCGGCAATCTTGATTCCAGCTTGTGCTTCTTCCAGCCCAGTGCTTCTCATGATGTACTCTGCATAGAAGTTAAATAAGCAGGGTGACAATATACAGCCTTGACGTACTCCTTTTCCTATTTGGACATATACACCTCTATTTTTCTGTCTCCACCTAAAATTTTAGCTGTGCATATTTTCACCTTCACCCATCCTTTCATTTTCAAGGAAGAGTTTTTTCAATAAAAGGCCAGTCTCTGAATGTATCTTTATCCCATTAACTATTGCCTTTTAAAAGATTTTGTACCTTAATCTATAACTTATTAATCGCACTATGATTTTTTTTAGTCAATGCATAGATGTATGCTAATGTCTATTACCCTAAAGAAAAAACCAAATGAAAAAATCTTTATTTTGTAAACATGGCTTCCAGTTATAATCCCATTTTTTCCATGCTCTTTCAGCCTCAAAGCTTTCAGGATTTTACCCATAAACTTTATCCACATTCTCACATCCAATTACCTCTTGACAAACTAAAGAACAGCTTCTGTTCCCTCCAGTAGAATGAAATGGTTCTTGATTTTACTACTGATCTCTAGGATTTCAAGGTTAGGTGTTAAAGCAGAAATATCAGATACACAGACAACTTTGGTGGTAGAAACATCTGATTTTTCTGGGTGAGTATAGTGGAGTTCTTGTTTTCCTTACCACAACACCATAGAGCTTTGCCGACTTGATGGATATGAGTTTGAGCAAGCTCCAGGAGTTGGTAATGAACAGGGAAACCTGACGTGCTGCAGTCCATGGGATCTCAAAGAGTCAGACACGACTGAGCAACTGAACTGAACTAAATGCCACAGATGCCATATTAATGAGATGACAGCTATAGAATATCAAGATAAGTTTGGGTATTTTTCTCTGATTAATCCCTAGGTATGTTATACATCCATACTCAATTCTGTTATCTTCTCAAAGATACTGTAAGCCACATAATATTTTTAATAATTTCTTTTTTGTTCAAACAAGGTAGAGGAAATTTACTTATCTTCAGTTGAGAGCCCTAACTGTTAGTTTCCATGACGCTACACTCTCTTGAATGTTTTCTTATAACTGTGATTGCCTTTGGTCTCCTTTCATATCTCCTTATCTTCCTCCACGTTGTGAGAAAAGATGTTCAAGCCATGAAAAGATACCCTGAATGATGAAATGCTTCATAGAGAGAGAGAAACCCAAAGAGGGTAAATATCCCAGGATTCACTGAAGAACTCACCTTCATCGTGGAACTTCCATCCCTAATCACCCCAGCTGACACTATGTAAGTCAGAGACAAATGATCTAGGTGAGTTCTCCTGAAACTATTATCCTCAAATTTATGAAGAAAATGCAGTGATTATTTTGATCCACTAAGAACTAGAGTTCTTTCTTACATCACAGCAGATAGTAAAATAATTAGCAAACAATGAGTTATTTCAGGGAAAGAAACTTTCATTAATTTTAGCTGTTTCCTTCATAGCTCTGCAGCTATCTTCAAAAATGCTCCAGATGTAAATAGTTGGTCTGCCAATATTTTCATTGTAAATGCTTCCATTTCTATAAAGTGATTGTTTAGCTTGCTAATGCAAATTAAGCAGCTGCTTATAAGATGAAGATAAAGAGAATGACTGGTTTAGAGTGTTTTATGACTTTTAGATGTGGAAAAAGAAGATAATGTGATAAACACACTCACATTGTATTTGGATGTGAATTTTAAACAAAGCTAATTTTACATGTAACAGTTTTTCCAGGAGGATTCTATTTGAGGAGTTCCTGCAGTTAGCAAGCAACTATCTCACCTCAATTAGATTACCCAATGGAAATATGCAGTTACAGTCATACTTAGCAAACTAACAGTATCAGTAATATATAATGTGTTACATTTGTCAAATAAATGAAACTTCTTCCTTCTGAATTTTAATTTTGAGTGTAGCTAAGTGGGCAGTCATTATTAAATAAAGGCTGCTGGAAATCAATAATTTGAATTTCTAAATGTGTATGTCAATTAAAACCTTCATGAAAACAGAGAAAGCCTTTGAACTGCTGGAAGATTTTTTAGCAAAAGTGCTTTGCACAGTGTTCTGCCGTGTCCTATTCACTTGAGATAAGCCTTCCAGGATGCAAGTTAAAATAGAGATGGGTTGCCTGGATGCAAAGAAAATAAGAGCAACACCAACAACTAAAATATAAGACTGCTGATATCACAGTAAGGTTGTGCACAGCAGTGGCTTGAAAGGAGGGAGGAGAATCAGTAAGCTGGGCTTTTCTCTGAGTGTTCAGAATACTCTTCAGGCTTTATATCATCTTCTGGATAAACACTGCATAGCTTAGATGGCAGCTGCATTATCCAAATCCATTCCTTTGGTTGGGAAAAAAAAGTTTTGCCATCATCACAGAAGTGTGAATTTGGGGAGAAAAATCTTTCACGGATGAAAGCCAAATACTTTTAGATTTCTGATTTGTCCATGAAGAACTCTAATAAGGACACTGGTGCTGCAAAATTAAGACTCTCACATAAGTCACTTTAATACCATCCTCACTTAAACGGAGGATGGCTGTAACATTGCTGAATAAATCATTTTTTGCTAAGAAGCAAAACATTTGGAGTGTTATTACAGTAGGCTCAGGTACTCAATGACAAGGAAGAGATCAGCAGGACTATGTAAACTGTATTTATAAAATATGATTTATACACCAACCCTGAAAAAAAACCCTAAACTTTCATACTCAGTAAAATACAGTTGGATTATTATTTCTGTAACAGCAAATAGGGGAATAACTATTCACTAGGAGGTGCCAGGTCTGCAGTTTTGAAAACTCACCAAAGGTAGGACACAGCATTTTTAATGTCAGAGGGGATTTAGCGGGAGATTTTTGATGAGAGAGGAGTCACCCTAGTCAAGGTCTCTTTGTGGGAGACTGCCTTGGTAAACAGCAATCACAAAGTACCACCTCTCAATGGACAATAGGTCACTGAAGTGGCATGAATCATTCATCCAAGGTCTCCAAAGTCTCTGCTACCCTGGGGTTGTATGACTTCATGGTGAATAGGAAATGAAATCAGGTTCACGTTTAATTCTTCCCTTAATGGCCTATAGAGCTTTTCTTGGGCAGGTTTAAGCCATGCTGGCTGGGCTCTGTTGAGACAAAACACAAACTGCTGCTGCTTATATGATTGTTTTCTCCATGAGTAAAGAGAACTTTTCTGTTTGTTAATTTTATGTCTTACAAAAGCACAATAATGATGTAGAAAAAATAAAGTGTTTTTTGTTTTGTTTTGTTTTTTATTGATACAAGAGCGGAAAAGATAATACAAATAATAAAAGGGGAAGCAGTAGTTTTTGGATACATTTATTCATCTTTTTTATGAGTCTATTTTTATAACACATTCATCATTCCATTTAAATGAATGAATTGGCCATGCTGAGTTATAACCCCTAACTTCTCACCTTCTGCCCACTAATCAGATTTTGAACTTGACTATTAGTCCTGGATTGATACCAGTATTTGGCACTTTGAAATATCGGTCATTTTTAGGTAAATGTCCGTTCCATGGAATCACCAATATAGAGTAGAGCTGTAGGTGTGTGAAAAGTGTATGAAGTCATCTTTGTTCACCACTTAGCCAAGCAGAGCCTGGAGGCTGTAGGTGGGGAGAGGGGTTTCTTAGAAGACTTGTCCTTCTTTCACCTTATCCATAACTTAGAAAGTGTGAGTCACACAGCAAGAGCAGTATTTCTTAAGCCTTAGCACCAATTGCATCTTATAATAAACATTTATCTAGCACATTTGAGCAATGAACACTTAACAATTGGAGAGGAGAAAGTTTGCCAAGGGAAACAGATGTTAGTTTGCATTATTTATGGCAATTTATGTTTTGATTATTCCTAACATGCTAATTTCTAAGTGAACAATGTCTCTTTCATTAACACCTCCCCTGTATTTCTTTTAATCGTGTTTCACCAGGCTAGCCTCTCCTTTATATTTTAAACTTTTACATGGAATGCAATAACCTTCACAAAATGACCATGTGTCTAGTCTAAAGTAAATATAACTTTAGATCAATGAAGCCAGTATGTCAAATCTTCCTGAATCAGTGAGGGATTATATTAGTTCTGAAATGTAAAAATCAAGTTGCGAAAGAAAGGTTTTAAATTCAATTAGTGTCTCATATTCAACTGGTGAAGGCAATGGCACCCCGCTCCAGTACTTTTGCCTAGAAAATCCCATGAACGGAGGAGCCTGGTAGGCTGCAGTCCATGGGGTGGCTAGAGTCGGACATGACTGAGTGACTTCACTTTCACTTTTCACTTTCATGCATTGGAGAAGGAAATGACAACCCACTCCAGTGTTCTTGCCTGGAGAATCCCAGGGACGGGGAAGCCCGGTGGGCTGCCGTCTATGGGGTCGCACAGAGTCGGACACGACTAAAGCGACGCAGCAGCAGCAGCAGTGTCTCATGTTCAACTAGTGCCTAAACTCAACTAGTGGTTCAGATTAGACATACAAATGTTTTTAATTGTCAACTGATTTTGGATCTTTTGTAAAAGACCCGAGATATCGTCACCATGATAATGATTATATTTTGTATAAGTAGGAAAAGAGAAAATAAGAATGTTGGCTACTTCCCTGAAGCACTTCAAAATATGAATTTTTAAACAGCTGTAGGTGGTTTCACTCCTTTAACAACTTGAGGATTTCCTTTTAAAAGATACTCATTTTCAAAATTAGAACTAAATTCCTAATCTCTGGATAAATATAAGACTCAGAATCATATCACAAGTCAATTCTGACATTATGCAAAGACCTAATGATATATAAGATAAAACAGATGATGTTAGAACTGAAGATAATATTAGTGTGTATTAATGTGTTAATACATTATTCAGATTAAATATCAAAAATACACAGAAGAACTGTACAAAAAAGATCTTCACAACCAAAATAATCACAATGGTGTGATCACTCGCCTACAGCCAGACATCCTGGAATGTGAAGTCAAGTGGGCCTTAGAAAGCATCATTATGAACAAAGCTAGTGGAGGTGAGGGAATTCCAGTTGACCTATTTCAAATCCTGGAAGATGATGCTGTGAAAGTGCTGCATTCAATATGCCAGCAAATTTTGAAAACTCAGCAGTGGCCAGAGGACTGAAAAATGTCAGTTTTCCTTCCAATCCCAAAGAAAGGCAATGCCAAAGAATGCTCAAACTATTAACACCTCTCCTGTATTTCTTTTTTTTTTTCTAGTTTTATTTATTTTTTTAATTTTATTTTATTTTAAAAATTTACAATATTGTATTAGTTTTGCCAAATATCGAAATGAATCCGCCACAGGTATACCCGCATTCCCCATCCTGAACCCACCACCCTCCTCCCTCCCCTACCCTCCCTCTGGGTCATCCCAGTGCACCAGCCCCAAGCATCCAGTACCGTGCATCGAACCTGGACTGGCGACTCATTTCATACATGATATTATACATGTTTCAATGCTATTCTCCCAAATCTCCCCACCCTCTCCCTCTCCCACAGAGTCCATAAGACTGATCTATACATCGGTGTCTCTTTTGCTGTCTCGTACACAGGGTTATTGTTACCATCTTTCTAATTGTGTTTCACCAGGCTAGCCTCTCCTTTATATTTTAAACTTTTACATGGAATGCAATAACCATTGCACAATTGCACTCATCTCACATGCTAGTAAAGTAATGCTCAAAATTCTCAAGTCAGGCTTCAGCAGTACATGAACCACAAACTTCCAGTCAAGCTGGTTTTAGAAAAGGCAGAGGAACCGGAGATCAAATGGCCAACATGATTGCTGGATCATCAAAAAAGCAAGAGAGTTCAAGAAAAACATCTACTTATGCTTTATTGACTATGCCAAAGCCTTTGACTGTGTGGATCACAATAAACTGTGGAAAATTCTGAAAGAGATGGGAATATCAGAACACCTGATCTGCCTCTTGAGAAACCTGTATGCAGGTCAGGAAGCAACAGTTAGAACTGGATATGGAAAAACAGACTGGTTCCATATAGGAAAAGGAGTATGTCAAGGCTATATATTGTCACCCTGCTTATTTAACTTCTATGCAGAGTACATCATGAGAAACACTGGGCTGGAAGAAGCACAAGCTGGAATCAAGATTGCCGGGAGAAATATCAATAACCTCAGATATGCAGATGACACCACCCTTATGGCAGAAAGTGAAGAAGAACTAAAAAGCCTGTTGATGAAAGGAAAGAGGAGAGTGAAAAAGTTGGCTTAAAGCTCAACATTCAGAAAACGAAGATCATGGCATCTGGTCCCATCACTTCATGGGAATTAGATGGGAAAACAGTGGAAATAGTGTCAGATTTTATTTTTTTGGACTCCAAAATCACTGCAGATGGTGACTGCAGCCATGAAATTAAAAGACGCGCTTACTCCTTGGAAGGAAAGTTATGACCAACCTAGATAGCATATTGAAAAGCAGAGACATTACTTTGCCAACAAAGGTCCATCTAGTCAAGGCTATGGCTTTTCCTGTGGTCCTGTATGGATGTGAGAATTGGACTGTGAAGAAAGCTGAGTGCCAAAGAATTGATGCTTTTGAACTGTGGTGTTGGAAAAGACTCTTGAGAGTCCCTTGGACTGCAAGGAGATCCAACTAGTCCATTCTAAAGGAGATCAGTCCTGGATGTTCTTTGGAGGGACTGATGCTAAAGCTGAAACTCTAATACTTTGGCCACCTCATGCAAAGTGTTGACTCATTGGAAAAGACTCTGATTCTGGGAGGGATTGGGGGCAGGAGGAGAAGGGGACGATGGAGGATGAGATGGCTGGATGGCATCACTGACTCGATGGACGTGAGTTTGAGTGAACTCCTGGAGTTGGTGATTGACAGGGAGGCCTCAGTCAGTTCAGTTCAGTTCAGTCGCTCAGTCATGTCCAACTCTTTGCGATCCCATGGTTCACAGCATGCCAAGCCTCCCTGTCCATCACCAAATCCCAGAGTTCCCTCAGACTCATGTCCACTGAGTCAGTGATACCATCCAGCCATCTCATCCTCTGTTGTCCCCTTCTCCTTCCCCCAATCCCTTCCAGAATCATAGTCTTTTCCAATGAGTCAACACTTCACATGAGGTGGCCAAAGTACTGGAGTTTCAGCTTTAGCATCATTCCCTCCAAAGAAATCCCAGGGCTGATCTCCTTCAGAATGGACTGGTTGGATCTCCTTGCAGTCCAAGGGACTCTCAAGAGTCTTCTCCAACACCACAGTTCAAAAGCATCGATTCTTCACAGCTCAGCTTTCTTCACAGTCCAACTCTCACATCCATACATAACCACTGGAAAAACCATAGCCTTGACTAGCCAGACCTTTGTTGGCAAGTAATGTCTTTGCTTTTCAATATGCTATCTAGGTTGGTCATAACTTTTCTTTCAAGGAGTAAGCGTATTTTAATTTCTTGGGTGCAGTCACCACCTGCAGTGATTTTGGAGCCCCAACAAATAAAGTCTGACACTGTTTCCACTGTTTCCCCATCTATTTCCCATGAAGTCATCGGACCAGATGCCATGATCATCGTTTTCTGAATGTTGAGCTTTAAGCCAACTTTTTCACTCTCCTCTTTCCTTTTCATCAAGAGGCTTTTTAGTTCTTCTTCACTTTCTGCCATAAGGGTGATGTCATCCGCATAATCAGGTCTTGATATTTCTCCCGGCAATCTTGATTCCAGCTTGTGCTTCTTTCAGCCCAGTGTTTCTCATGATGTACTCTGCATATAAGTTAAATAAGCAGGGTGACAATATACAGCTTGACGTACTCCTTTTCCTATTTGGAACCAGTCTGTTGTCCCATGTCCAATTCTAACTCTTGCTTCCTGACCTGCGTGCTGCAATTCATGGTGTCACAAAGAGTCAGACACAACTGAGCGATTGAACTGAACTGAATTTTTAATTTATATATATGAAAATAGCTCACACATATGTGTATTCAAGAAGTTCGAAATGCAGACAAGTTTATGCTAAAATTTGGCATCTGAACTTTGTTCTTTGTTTTAAGTGCTAGAAAATAGTTTAATAACAATCTCTTACCTACAGTGCTGTGTCACAGTGTGAAACAAAGGAAAATTCACTGTGATTTGTGCATATGCTTAATTCTGTCTGTGCTGCTGCTGCTGCTAAGTCACTTCAGTCATGTCCGACTCTGTGTGACCCCATAGACGGCAGCCCACCAGGCTCCACTGCCCATGGGATTCTCCAGGCAAGAACATTGGAGTGGGTTGCCATTTCCTTCTCCAATGCATGAAAGTGAAAAGTGAAAGTGAAGTCGCTCAGTCGCGTCTGACTCTTCGCAACCCCATGGACTGCAGCCTACCAGGCTCCTCCGTCCATGGTATTTTCCAGGCAAGAGTACTGGAGTGGGGTGCCATTGCCTTCTCCCTCTGTCTATGCTAGATATTATCCAAAATAAGATAGAAATGTTCCCTTAATCTTTATATCAAAGAATAACTTTTATTATAAAACTATCCACTGGCATATGAAAAATGGGCCTCGAACATATAGAACCTTAATAAATATTTCCAGAATGCATGAAAAGCAAAATTTTCTCATTTGCTCTTCATATCAATATTGTAAGTTATTTTCAAATTCATTTAATGGGAAAGAAGACTTTGACAGAGCAATGCGTGTTTGCTTGCCCCAAATCAATTATGTGTCAGAGTCTGAATTTGAACCATGGGTTCTCTGATTCTAAACCACAGGATTTCCATGGGTTAAGACTTCACCCATTCTTCATAATGAAGCGTATTATTATCTTACTGCATTGATCTTTGGAGGCCCAGAATCTAATTCTCCATCTGCTTGAAAGGGAACCATGATTTCCTTTGGAGAATTCCAGCTGTACCTTTGTGGATAACCTAGGTTAGCCTGCAGAGAAGGCAATGGCACCCCACTCTGGTACTCTTGCCTGGAAAATCCCATGGATGGAGGAGCCTGGTAGACTGCAGTCCATGAGGTCGCGAAGAGTCAGACGCAACTGAGCGACTTCACTTTCACTTTTCACTTTCATGCATTGGAGAAGGAAATGGCAACCCACTCCAGTGTTCTTGCCTGGAGAATCCCAGGGGCGGTGGAGCCTGGTGGGCTGCCGTCTATGAGGTTGCACAGAGTCGGACACGACTGAAGCGACTTAGCAGCTGCAGGTTAGCCTGACATTGAAGCTTACCACCCTGCCCTGGTGATGTTGTTGGCATATGACCTGTTGTGTGTGTTTGTCACTCAGTTGTGTCCAACTCTTTGTGACCCCATGGGCTGTAGCTTGACAGGCTCCTCTGTCCATAGAATTCTCCAGGCAAGAATACTGGAGACGGTTGCCATTTCCTTCTCCAGGGGTTCTTCCCAACCCAGGGATCAAACCCAGGTCTCCTGCATTGCAGGCAGTTTCCCAGAGAAACCAATCAAATTTTCCTCTGACAATATTTATCTTAGGTAAAGTTAGTATCTATGGAGAAGTATATGGACTCCAACAATAAAAGTTGCCAGCCATTTAGTATCATTGTGGAGCATGGTTGTTGCTACCTATGTACACCTGGAAATAATTCAGGGAGAAAAAGCCATTCATTCCATGCCTTTTTCTAAGATCTCTAAAAAGATGATGTGGTTGTTTTGATCACTGTGATTGAAATGACCCAATTCATTGTTACGTTTCCATATGACATGGAATCTACTTTCTAAAGTAGCTTTAGTGCTGGGGGTGGGAAGAATGTATTCATGGATATCCCTATAGACTTAGAGGTTGAGTCAACCAATACTGCCTGCACATAGCATTAAAATCGTGATAAAGTGTGTAAAGGGCTTCCCAGATCGTGCTAGTGTAAAGAACCCACCTTCCAATTCAGGAGATTTGATATGTGGGTTTGAACCCTGAATCAGGAGGATTCCCTGGAGGAGGGCATGGCAACCCCATCTAGTATTCTTGCCTGGAGAGCCCCATGGTCAGAGAAGCCTGAAGGGCTACAGTCTATAGCGTCTCAGAGTTGGACGTGACTGAAATGACTTAGCATACACACAAGGTATGTAAAGCAGAGTCCTTCCCAACTCTCCATGAACTATGGGGAGAATTAATTTTAAGAGAAAAGGCAGGCTTTCTGATTTGCCAAATTTCAAATTACAACCAAAGTCCTTAATTCAGGATTTAAAACCAGTTTCTTATTTCTTTAAAATAACTTGTATGAAACTGTGTTATCCTTGTTGTTAAAGTCTGAAATGACAAAGGGCTTTGAAAAGGATGTCAAAGGTGCATTTTCATCACATGGTAAGAAGTGCATTTATCAGAATGTTAATGCTGAAAAAAAAAAAAGCCTCTCAAAAATAATCAATCTTTTAAAAAAAGTGAGTTAAAAAATGACTTTGACAGTCATTTGCCTGTCTTCATTCAAAGTATCTACTTCAATCACCTGATTTTCTTTTCTTATCGCTTCTCATCTGCCTCCCTTTCTCCATATTCCCATCTCCCTTCTTTATGTAGGATGAATGTATTCTCTCTCATTTTTTTTTACTCTTAACTGGCTTTGTACTTCTTCTCCTCTGTGATTACCAAGCTTCACAAACAGGACTGAAATATGAGTGAAAATGACTTAATAAGGATTTTCTATTCAGAAAAAAATTGTCTTCAGTGGTGTTTGATGATTTCTCCAGAGAAAAAGGCATTCAAAGTCTTACCCTAGTCATCTCTGAGCAAAACATTTCAAATTGGCCAAGCAGCTTCATAAATGAGAACTAGAAACTGACAGGAACAAAAAGATTTCCTGCAGCGGTAAACACAATGATGCTTTTATATTGGTAACACTCTGAGGGCAATTCCTGCATTTCTAGCGAAGGCCACTTAAAGTGCAGGTTAACAATGAGAAATCTAGCCTTTTAAGACAGCATGCATGAATAACATGTTGGTTTGCATTCATCATTTGGCTTTAGGTTTTCCTATTTTTAAAAACAGAAACAGTATAGCTTAAGCCATTTGAAATTCCTATGCATTATAATAAGTCATCTTAAAAATTAACTTGGTTGGTTTTTCAAGTGAATAAAGTTGTTTTTTTTTTACAGAAAGTTCTAATTCATGTATCAGAGAAAGGAAAATGCCCTAAAAATACTCTTCAAAATATTTCACCAACTACTATTCTAGTGAGAAGATAGGGTGTTTATAATCACCCTCCTGGTATCTAGCCAGTTTGTAAGAAATTCTTTTAAATGTATTTTTAAGGATCCAAGAGAATTTGCATTCTATTCTATCCACATTTAATTTTAAAATTATGTTTTAAATATTTCAGCTTAATTTTCCCTCCAATCTTTGAGGAAAAAAAAAAAAAACTACTTAAAAAAGTAGCATTGTTTATCATTTGGTAGCTTGTGTCCTTCAGAGCTGCCAACTCACATCCCAGTTTAAGAAACACAGGCCAAAGAGTATCCTTCCAAGCATAGGAACAGAAGACCATATTGTTATTTTGAACAAGATGCAATTTATCTCTTTTGCATAATAGATTGCTGAGTGTGACTTAAAAGATGCTCATTTCTTTAGTTAGTCAACAATTACATGTTCATGCTTGTTATGGGTACATTCTGTGGATGAGGTTGGTAAACAAGGCAATTACTGAAGTTGCCCTCATGGTGCTTGTATTTAATGGAAACTGCCGACAATGAACAATGTCAATAATAAACAAAGCACTCAACCAATCCACCAACCAGATAGCTACAGAGTGCAATAAAACTCCAGAAGAAATACATGAGATGAGAGAAAATTCTAGGAAGAAGCCAATTTGGATAATAAATCCCGAGAAAGCCTTTTTAGAAGACAGCAGTTGTGGTACCATCTGAAAGATGGGAATATCACAGTTGTTGTTTTAATGGGTGAAAAAGATGGATTTAAAGTCAGAGACACTTTTGAAGAAATTGAATATCAAGTCTGTTTTTCTTCTTGGTTTAGAGATCAGCCAGAAGTTGTTCTCAGTTATGAGTGTGCTCTATTCCTGATTTCTATATTGCAAAGCTTGGCTTTCTGTTACTTTCATTTCATAGATTTGTCATACTTTCTGGAGGAATGTACCTTGAGATAGCATTTTTATAAAATCTCTAATATAATTTAGTATGTTCTAGATTTTAATCCCATTAGCAAAGACTTTATTGGCCAGTTCATATATCAAAATCTTATACTTGATTTTGGTGCATATAGATAGTTATTTTCCTGAGGAAAATATGAAAAGAAACAATGTTGTTTTACCAGCCACATGAAAGAATCCTTTTTACCCCTTTCAGCAAAGTATTAAGTATACACACAAACACAAACATGTTCAACTTCAGGAAATTTCTTTCTAATGGAATTTCATATGGAAAACACATGCTACCACAATGTAATAACAGAAAAAATCTCACTGAGTCCATAGTCAGAGGCCAGGTTGCCTCCAAAATGGGCCTTTTCCTGACATGTTTCATGTTCCTTACCTCCTAACTTCGACAGCAGATCACCAGCAACTTTACGTGTAATTGTGATGATTTGTGAGATGAAGTGTGATGTGTGATGTGTGATGATTGTGATGTGTGGTGATTTGCCTGAGTGGTAAAAGATACATCTGCCAATATAGGAGACAGAAGAGACACAAGTTCAGTCCTTGGGTCGAGAAGATTCCCTGGAGGAGGAAATGACAACACACTCTACTACTCTTGCTTGGAAAACCCCATGGATAGAGGGGCCTGGCAGGCTACAAGTCCATGGGTTCATGAAGAGTCAGGCACAACTGAGTATGAACAAACATTAATTGTCCACATTGAGACTCCTGGGAGGAGGATGTGAAAACAATTTCCTAACAGTGACATGAGGGTATATACCAACTTTTCATTTCTTAACCCTATGATTTTGAAAGGAAGTGTGGTATCTATTGTTAGGAACTTAACCACACTGATTTCCTTGGGAATTGACATTACATCTACAGATTCTTAACTCTGCTAATAATTTTAGCAATGTATTACAGCAGGATATTCCACAAAATTTTGCTTCTATATCTCATGTTAGAAATTTCTCTTTCCATTCTATCAAACTCTAATCCTAGTTTTTCAACTTATTAGCTTAGAATACCTGATAAAGTCACCTTTCCAAGATGTTAAATTATTTTGACTCATTCTCATTTCAAGGCAGATATTTTCCAATCCTCAAAATTTAATATTGAATTTTGACCAAATATCCACAAATGATATCCACAAATATCATCATATTATTATCATGAGCAACTGTGTATGAAAGTCAACATTTTGCGTATCGACCAAAATTACAAATCGCTCAAGGGAAAAGCCCCTCTCAGAAATTTTATTAAAATGGCTTTTGTTCCATGAATAAATGTTTTAAAGAAGAAAAAAATATGTCACTTGTTCCATTATTGTATCTTGTTCAAAAAAGTCTAGTTGGTCTAGTTTCCCAAATCTTAAAAATACTGTTCCATTAGAATATGGTTATTAGACACTTGATATCTAAGGCTACAAGTTGCTTTTTTATCAAGCATCTCGAGGAGCTTCTAAAGCATCCTAACACTTTAGAGCAACTGACCTAATCTGGGCATTGGATTATGGTTATTGAAATCAATCTTACAGAGGAAAAAGTGTAAACATAATACTGCCATGGTCCATAGGGTTGCAAAGAGTCAGACATGACTGAAGCGACTAAGCAAACACACACACTACTTTCAATAAAAGAGTTTACTCAAGTGTCATGTGGCTTTCTACCTTTGGAAGGTTGGTAACCAGCTTAATTTCCACATCAGAACAGGTTTAAGGGATTGAGAAAGTTGGAATTGCTTTATCAAAATAATGTAATTAGTATTTATATATATTAGACATATAATTAGTCATTATACATATTGCACTTCTAATGTGCAATAAGACAATTTTTAATCTGTTATTTAAGGCTAATCCCTGAATTTTAAGGATGATTCCTAGTTTTTTCCATTAATCATGTACTATATTTTTAAAATTAATATATATATATATTTTCATATATGTGTGTGTATCCTTTATAATAAATGTAAAACAGTGAGTCAGAAAAAAATTTTAATGAATAACTTTTATTTTGAGAATTACTTTTCTTTGTTTTTGCAGGCTTTCTTTCTAATCATTCCATACAATATGCTACTTTTTTGTACACACCTAATATAAGCAATAAACTGTGGAAAATTCTGAAAGAGATGGGAATACCAGACCATCTGACCTGCCTCTTGAGAAACTTATATGCAGGTCAGGAAGCAACAGTTAGAACTGGACATGGAACAACAGACTGGTTCCAAATAGGAAAAGGAGTACATCAAAGCTGTATATTGTCACCCTGCTTATTTAACTTATATGCAGAGTACATCATGAGAAATGCTGGACTGGAAGAAGCGCAAGCTGGAATCAATATTGCCAGGAGAAATATCAAGAACCTCAGATATGCAGATGACACCACCCTTATGGCAGAAAGTGAAGAGGAACTCAAAAGCCTCTTGATGAAAGGGAAGGAGGAGAGTGAAAAAGTTGGCTTAAAGCTCAACATTCAGAAAACAAAGATCATGGCATCTGGTTCCATCACTTCATGGGAAATAGATGGGAAAACAGTGG
>NW_011494625.1:6681525-6683782 GCF_000754665.1 Bison bison bison
TTGGACTGTGAAGAAAGCTGAGCGCTGAAGAATTGATGCTTTTGAACTGTGGTGTTAGAGAAGACTCTTGAAAGTCCCTTGGACTGCAAGGAGATCCGACCAGTCCATTCTAAGGGAGACCAGTCCTGGGTGTTCTTTGGAAGGAATAATGCTGAGGCTGAAACTCCAGTACTTTGGCCACCTAGCCGGGAGCCAGCACGGGAGTTCCCACCCATGGCAAAGGTCATGCGGAGAGTTCTGGTGGGCAAGGCGAACCAGAACTCGAGGGGTGCCCCTCTGGGCCTGCCTGAGCTTCTACCCCAAAACCAGAATCTGTTTTACTATTTCAAGACTTTCACCAACTCTTCTGACATTAACGGGGGCTATCCCCGACCACCTTTCTCTGTAAGAAAATCAACTTAAAACTCTAGTTAATAAGTCTCCTGGGCATAATAGGAGTGTTTCAATTCTAACCCCTCTGATGACTTTCTAGCTTGCCTGACAGGTTTGTTCATATTCACAGCCTCCCAACCACGAGAGGCAAGGAAAGCTTAAGATATTCTAACAATGCAGAGCTTCTCAGAGAGTTAAAATTGTTAAATAGAACTAGTAGAAGATTTCTTTGTTGAGCTAATGCTTGCTGCCAAGTTTCCATATCCCTTACCTACTGTGTCCCTGGGAGTGTATTGATTAATATAGTTGGTGTATAGAAATGTAAGTAGTAGCTTTAATGTTTGTAACCTTGGACCCTTGAGTTAATTCTTTTCTTGTTATAGCCCACCACACTTTTGCCCTATAGGAATGCAACTTTATCTAATGCTTTTGGAGGGTGGTGCCTGACTTTAGAATAATCACTTTAGAGAAAAATAAGTTTTATGAAGAAAGAGTCATAAAATGTTAACAGGCCTCCTGGCCAGAAGATGATGTAAATCACCTAAAGCTTTTGCATATGGTGAGTTTGCAGAAAGAAAGCCTGGCTTCAATAAGGATCAAGGACTGCTGCCCTTGCATGACTCTACCCCTTCCCCCATTAGCCTCTATGCACAACTTAAGGTATAAAAACTACTTTGGAAAATAAAGTGCGGGCCTTGCTCATTGAAGCTTGGTCTCCCCATGTCGTTCTTTCTCTTTCCTTTTCCTATTCAGGATGATTCCATGGAGTGCAAGAGCTCTCTGCCTTCACTTTCCTGCCGGGGCATCTAAGACCCACTCGAGAAGGTGCCTAAGGTGGGGCACCTTCCGCGATTCGAGAGGGTGCCTGCAGCCTAAGTGAATAGAGCAAGACCCGTGCTGGGGCTTTATTGGCTTTCTGCGTAAACCAAGGGCTATCAGCCTCTTTTCTCCCCTCTATTTTCTTAACTGCAAAATTATTTCCTTATCTTTATCTCTTTATCTATTCTTTTAATTGCCAACATCATCCTCCCAAGGGAATCCCTGGATCCTACTGGGGCTGGACCCCGGTACCACCTCATGCAAAGAGTTGACTCATTGGAAAAAACTCTGATGCTGGGAGGGATTGGGGGCAGGAGGAAGAGGGGAAGACAGAGGATGAGATGGCTGGATGGCATCACTGACTCGATGGACGTGAGTTTGAGTGAACTCTGGGAGTTGGTGATAGACAGGGAGGCTTGGCGTGCTGCGGTTCATGGGGTAGCAAAGAGTCAGAAACAGCTGAGCGACTGAACTGAACTGAACTGAATATAAGCAAGAACACATATACTTTAGAAGACTAAAATATGATAAAATATTTTCCCTTCAAATAATTTTTGACTAAGTATTCACAGAAAAGAATTAAAGAAAACATCATACAAATTTCCATTGCTAGACTGAATGAAGAGGGAGGAAATAATTGAGTGGAACAGGAATTTCAGTACAGTTTTTATTATTATACCTACTTGTTGTTTCACACTTTATCTACCAGCTGATATCTGGGTCAAGATTTTTATATCCACCTAGGATTCCTGGATTAAGTAAACTACTTGTTCAATACAACTAAAGAATCTTCAGATGTATGATAGCCTACCTCTGGGGAATGGATCCCAGCTCAATCAGTCAATATAAGGTAACTGTCAAATTTTAACAAAAAATATTTGAAAATTGTCAAAGGACTTCCCTGGTGGTCCAGTGGTTAAGATTCTGCATTTCCATTACAAGGAGTATGGGTTTCAACCCTGGTCAGGGAACTAAGATCCCACATGCTGTGTGGCCAAAATAAAAAAGGTCAAACAAATTGCATGGTGTTTGAACACTTGAGATTTTAGTAAAAAAAAAAAAAAAA
>NW_011494625.1:6683882-6685244 GCF_000754665.1 Bison bison bison
CCAGGCAAGAACACTGGAGTGGGTTGCCATTTCCTTCTCCAATGCATGAAAGTGAAAAGTGAAAGTGAAGTTGCTCAGTCGTGTTCGACTCTTAGCGACCCCATGGACTACAGCCTACCAGGCTCCTCCATCCATGGGATTTTCCAGGCAAGAGTGCTGGAGTGGGGTGCCATTGCCTTTCCGATATATATATATACACACACACATACATATACATACATACACACACACCCCCACACCCACACACACACACACACACACACACACACATATATATATATATGTGTATAAAAGAAAAATGTCAGTCCGCAGAAAAAACAGGAATTACTAAACAATTTGCTCTTGGTGTTTTTCCAAGTTTCCCTTGTCTATTATTTCCGCAGCTATAAAGAATAAGAGATCCCACTACAGTTTATAAGTTTTCAAAAGCTTGGCCTGAACAGATTAAGTAAAAGCAAACATCTTGAAATATTTGGGACCCACTACTGATGTACATAGTTAAACTCAATTTTGACTTTCAGGAGCATATATCTTGCTATTTCCAAGGTAATTTTGAATATGGTAGTGTATTTTAGGTAAAACAACTTTTCCTACATTAGTGAAGACAGAAGGAATTTAAAAGAAAAAAGAAGGAAAGACGAGGGAAGGAGAAAGAGAGGAAGAACAGAAGAAAGCAAGTAATTTGAAATTCTAACAAAATGAGAGTCTTCAGGGAGGGGATGTCTAGAAATTTTGGAGAAAATCTTGTGAATTTTTTTGGTAGAGGCACTAGAAATAGATTCCCACCTTATCTGTTTTCCCAGGGCCAGTTTTAGCTTCTCCATCAATGTATAATTCTGGTACTGATTTTTTTTTCTTTGAAAACTTTATACCAGTTGCCCAGAAAGTCATAAACCTGAATAATCTTCTAACAGATTCCCTTGGTTTATGTAAAACTATTCTTAAGAAGAAGTTCTGGAGAAGTGAAAATGGGAAAAGGAAAAAAAGGCTTCTAATGAAAGAAAATATTTAAGAGCTAGTCATAGAAGTAATTTAAATATTAGAATTCGATGTCTTTCTACAATTTATAATGCACTCTATCAAGCCAGGCTGCAGCAATATGTGAACCGTGAACTTCCTGATGTTCAAGCTGGTTTTAGAAAAGGCAGAGGAACCAGAGATTAAATTGCCAACATCCGCCGGATCATGGAAAAAGCAAGAGAGTTCCAGAAAAACATCTATTTCTGCTTTATTGACTATGTCAAAGCCTTTGACTGTGTGGATCACAATAAACTGTGGAAAATTCTGAAAGAGATGGGAATACCAGACCACCTGATCTGCCTCTTGAGAAATTTGTATGCAGGTCAGGAAGTAACAGTTGAG
>NW_011494625.1:6685478-6685718 GCF_000754665.1 Bison bison bison
AAAAAAAAAATATATATATATATATATATATATATGTATTGCTGCTGCTGCTGCTGCTGCATCACTTCAGTTATGTCCGACTCTGTATGACCCCATAGACGGCAGCCCACCAGGCCCTCCCATCCCTGGGATTCTCCAGGCAAGAACACTGGAGTGGGTTGCCATTTCCTTCTCCAATGCATGAAAGTAAAAAGTGAAAGTGAAGTCGCTCAGTCGTGTCCGACTCTTAGCGACCCAATG
>NW_011494625.1:6685818-6690109 GCF_000754665.1 Bison bison bison
TTTTTCTGGGCTCCAAAATCACTACAGATGGTGACTGCAGCCATGAAATTAAAAGACCCTTACTCCTTGGAAGGAAAGTTATGACCAACCTAGATAGCTTATTGAAAAACAGAGACATTACTTTGCCAACAAAGGTCTGTCTAGTCAAGGCTATGGTTTTTCCTGTGGTCATGTATGGATGTGAGAGTTGGACTGTGAAGAAGGCTGAGCGTCAAAGAATTGATGCTTTTGAACTGTGGTGTCAGAGAAGACTCTTGAGAGTCCCTTGGATTGCAAGAAGATCAAATTCATCAATCCTAAAGGAAATCGACCCCGAACATTCATTCGAAGGACTGATGCTGAAGCTGAAGCTCCAATACTTTGGATACTTGATGCAAAGAACTGACTCATTGGAAAAAACCCTGATGCTGGGAAAGAGTGATGGCAGGAGGAGAAGGGGACAACAGAGGATGAGATAGTTGGATGGCATAACCAACTCGATGGATGCGAGTTTGAGCAAGCTCCAGGAGTTGGTGATGGACAGGGAAGCCTGAGATAGTGGAGGACAGGTTAGTCTGGTGTGCTACAGTCTATATGATCACAAACAGTTGTGGACACAATGGTTGACAAAAACAGTGACATGTTAGATAAACTGAGGTGCATTTAATATTTTTAGTGTGTTTAAACAGACTTCCAATGGGGCATTGCCATATCGAAAGTTGTCAGGGATGCTCTGTGAACAGAAGCTTAGGGAAAGACTTTTATAGAACAGACACAGAAGCAAAGCAAAGACATTATTTGATTGGCTATAGCTTAAACAGTTGCTCTATTTGTGAAAGTTCAGTTGTTTGTTTGTGATGGGTTTTTCTTAAATTTTATTTTCTTGGATACAAGGCGTTTATAATCGACTTGGCTTAGGTTTCATGTTTGCTTTTGTAGGGCAGCAAGGCATTAGAGCCACCTCAGTCTAATAACCTCCTGTTTAACTGCAGTTCCTCCTTTTTGTGATCCTTTCATACATGAGAAATTGACCCAAAAGTGGGCATACATCATCATCCAGATTAAGTTATCCTTATCTCGTTGTGAGGACTTCCCAGGTGGTGCTAGTGGTAAAGAACTTGCCTGCCAAAGCATGAGACTTAAGAGATTCAGATTTGATCCCTGGGTCAGGAAGATCCCCTGGAGAAGGAAATAGCAACTCACTCCAGTGTTCTTGGCTGGGAAATCCCATGGACAGAGGAGCCTGGTGGTCTACAGTCATGGGGTCACAAAGAGTCTGACACAATGGAAGCGATTTAGCATGTACACACACACTCATCTCATTGTGTAACTCATAGGTTTTGATGTCAAGTTCATGGAAAGTTTGTTGTTGTTCATCTCTTTTGTCCATCTTGCTTTTGTTCCTTTAAGTGCAGTGAGAACATCTGATGGCCTTTGTTACATAATCAAGACACTTGAGAAGACAGTGTACCTGGGAGGCTATGGTTAGGTAACCATAAGGAGGACAATATGATCAATATGATGACCATTGGGAGGACAATATCAAGATACTGAAGTACGCTCCTTACCCAGATTCCCTGTTAACCAAACCAGTTGGTTTTAAAAAAATATCAAAGGATGTACTAACGGAGGCATCAACCTGTTTTAGCCAAGAAGCTTATTTGTTAATTTCTTGTAATTGAATTTCTATCACACCAGAGGTGTTGATCCCAGTACTGCAGAAGATAATTGCTTTGATACAGACTCATTGTTAACAGGTAATCCAAAATGATTCTATTATCTAAAAAAAAATAATAATAATAATAAATCTTAGCAAGAGAGCATAGGGACTTTTGTTGTGCAACTACAGCCTTACAGGTAGTTTCAGCAATAGTTGCCAGAGTTAAGAACAAGTTTCTAATCATTTTATTTACACTTATTCCAAACCAAGGACAGTGGCACTACACAATGATGCTCTTCTAGAGGGTATGAACATCAGCATCTTTTGGATTAGCAATAGCAGGTTAGAGGCCTGGACCACTGCTGGGTTTCTGACTTGTTGTGGAGTGACACTGGTGCTGCTAAAATCCCTAATTCACATTAGCTTACATTGGCCAACCATTGAGACAGACTGAACCATGAATATTTATAACCACCACAGACAAAATCAAATCTTAGCAGCAAGTACCGCAAGGATAATGACGGATTATATAGGCTCCTTTTAAGTCTGGTTTGCTGAAACTTTTCATAAGGAATCTTGGAATAGATTTTAAAAAAGCTTTTGAAGTTAAGAAGCCAGCAAATAACACATCATCAGACTTCACCTAAAATACCTATAGATTTGAATGAATTGGTCTCTTCCTGATGTTCCCAAAATAACCTGAGTTTCATGTGTATGCCAGTAAGTAACTTTCCTTACTCACCTGTTAAGGCTGCCGGAATCCTCTAAGCAGGGTACCAGATGGTTTTTCCAAGGGTCTTTTTAGCAACCTTGGTTCCTTGTGACTGTCAAGTCATTTATGGTTCTATGCGCACCTCTCTCAAATATGGCATTCCAGTCAAAGCCTTGGTAATACAACCAGTGTTCCCACTTGTATGCTGTTACAAGGAAAGCATATTCTTACTGAAATTACGTGAATATCTATCTATATTACCATTAAAATAGGAACAGTAAGAATTTTCTGAATTCTGAAGGGGTTAGGTATGAAGAAATAAATGTGTTTCAATTTTGTTTACAAATGTATAACTTACCAAATTGCTCTAAGTTATAGATAGCTTATAAAAGATATTTCCCTTAAATCTGGTAAGCAAAGCTTTTAAGAACCAGCAATATTTCAAACAAAAAGTCATAAAATTATAATTATCACCAACAGTTCATTCAGTCCCAGATAATTCTTATTCTCCTTAATCTTCAGTTAGCAGTTTATGAATTGAGTTTTTCCTTTAGAGTTTTAGAAATTCGTACTGGGTTCAGTGGTACGATTGCAAAGCTATCAGAAACCTATATTTATCAGAGTGCTTTGCTGGAATCTCTTTGAAGACAAAACAATTTTGAAAAAACATCAGAGTAAAATAACTCTGTAGATGACAAAAAAAGAAAAAAAAAAAAAAAAAGCTTAAAAATAGTCCTAGAATACTTTGTTCTTTTAACAGATGTAAGAATTAAATTTTCATGTAGAACTTGAAAAACTTTTGGGTTAGTTTCTGTATTTCTGAGAGAATCTTTATGTAAATGCTTATTTTTCTTTAAGCCAATTAAATAGAGTTCTCTTACAAATTAATTTTGGCAATGCTATCTGGAGATTAAAACACACACACACACACACACACACATCTGTAATGTGTATATGGATGTATAGAAACATATAGACAAGATAAAAACAGAAATATTATAGTTTTTGTTAAAAAATTTTAGCTATGAGACGGACCATAACACAAAATTCACTGGTTTATAAAATGAACATTTGAACCCAAATTGTATTTCTGGTGGTGATATAAAAGTTAAGATTCTCCAGTAATATGACTAAAGCTTTTGACTAATCTTTGTGGAGACAACTTTCAGAATGTTTTTGTTTGCTTTTTGTAAGGAATCTTATGGGGCAATTTTTGACTCATTTAGTCTTAGTAGCTTCTGCTTACCAACCAAAACACACATTCCATTGTTTTGGATAAGTTTGCAACTCCTGTTTCCCTATGTGTCTCATTAATGGATAAGCTCATCTAGACTTAACTTCTCCAAAGTGGCCACAGTAATTCCAGATTTCTTTGCTAAGATTAACACACTTGTTCAGACAAACACATATTCTGTACCTATAATTTTTGTGCATACATTGCGTGAGTGTCCCCGATGCAAATTCTAGAACTCTTTGGACTTTACCAACCTGAGACCTCACTCTGCACTTGTTAGGGGAAGCACACTGATTGAAACTGCCCACCCTGGCCAGGCACCGTAGTAACCATATGCATGAGTTGCTTTATGACAGGAGATCCTGGTAAGGAACAGGGAACTAATAAGCCTCCACCCACTGAAAGAGCTCGGCAAAGGTCAAAAGGAGACACCACATGTCTGACCACCTCCCAGAATCCTTCTCTCTGGCATCCATCTTGGCTGAACAAGGCGTCAGAATGATTGGCTGAAGACAACCCGGAAACTAATCCCATCACCATAAAACCCAAGACTGCAAGCTATGTGGTAGAGCTGCTCTCCTGAGTTCCCTTACCTTACTGCTCTCTGCCTGGGTGCCCTTTCCCAATAAAATCTCTTGCTTTGTCAGCACATGTGTCTCCTCGGACAATTCATTTCTGAGTGTTAGACAAGAGCCCAGTTTCGGGC
>NW_011494625.1:6690209-6691003 GCF_000754665.1 Bison bison bison
AAAGACAGAGAGCTTGTAACACAAAAGCTGTGGAGCGCGGATCTGAGACAAGCTTACCTGCAACCCTCAGGCCAATGAGGAGAGTTTATGGCCTATGTGGAATAGTTGATATACACACTGACAAAGGGGAAAGGCAGAAAGATAGGTTACAATTGAGATGTGTTTATTTTTTGAGGAAAAGATGTTGACACCTAGCTTTGAAAGCTCACTGGACCACTTAACCATTCTCTTGCTCTTAGACATGCACCTGACCATTTTGATTCTCAGTTTTCTAATCTGTAAAGTGAAGACTATCACACAGAATTGTGTGATGATTCAGTGATATAACTCTGCACAGAACATTTTAATCCACCCAGATAGTAAGTGCTCAATAAATCGAAGCCACTTTTGTTCTCACTAGCATCAGTATACTCTCTTCCCTTAGTTAAACATAGTCCGTGCTTCTGTTGACTGATTGCATAAAAGGTGGAAACAGAAGACTTCTAATACTTCCTCACAAAACAAACATTTTCTGTCCCAAGGCATCTATAAATGATGTATATGTCAGCGGTCTATGATATTAATACAATTATTTTCCCTCTGGCTGCTTATACATTTTCTACTCAAATTTTTACTGTGCTTCAAATTCTAACAACTTGAGATTTCTTGTGCCTTTGATTAAAAGTAAAGTTAATACAGGAGTAATTAGAGGATGTATATTCTACAGTGCAGTGGGCATCAGATTGCTTTATTCTGATTTCTACTTGGCCTATCAGCTTTGGTGTTATAAAATGAAAAGAGATAATCAAGAGGAG
>NW_011494625.1:6691103-6722906 GCF_000754665.1 Bison bison bison
TCCGCAAGGGGGCTGGGGGGCGGGGTGGTGGGGGCTGGGAAATGCAGATATGCACTTGAATGTAGCTTATTAAGAAAAATAAGAGCTATAATGAAGGTGTACGAGAAAAATAAAATATAACTTCAATGTGTCCTGATCTAAGGATCAGAGAGATGAAATAGCTCCCTAGACAAAATTCTTCCTAAAGACCGAGATTATCTCCATATTGTTCCTTAATATATCCCCTGACTTTAGCACAGGTCCTGGAAGGTAGTAGATCATCAAGAAATAGCTGATGAATGTTCAACAAATTTCCAGTTTTCACAATGCTAAGTTTAAATGCCAAAGGCAACCAA
This sequence comes from Bison bison bison, assembly GCF_000754665.1. NCBI lineage: Eukaryota > Metazoa > Chordata > Mammalia > Artiodactyla > Bovidae > Bison > Bison bison. Next base: position 6,691,439 of record NW_011494625.1, read on the forward strand.
ACTCTTCTGATTATAATTCTGGTGCTTTTTTTTTTTTTTTAAACTTTGCACATTGTTTTAGCTCCACTGCCTAGCACACTAAATATCTGATGAATGAATGAACAAATGAACAAATTAATGAATATCCCTGTCTGCTTTTTTGAATATGCCATGGTCCAAACAGAAGAACAAGAAGATAAAAAAAGGGAAAAGGAGAAAGCCACCTCTATCTTTCCTCTTTCTCTGCCTCCACCCACTCCAACACCCACACATAGTTCAAGTTCAATCCAAAAACATTTCTAAATCAGAGCATGCTGTGCAGGAAGAAGAATGAGACATTTGGCCTTGGTATTTTTATTTTAATATGTTCACTTTCAAAGGACAAAAGAAAGGTCAGAAAACAAACAATGCAGGAAGCATGGAAAAAATAAGAATTGTAGGGGAAAGCAGGGTTTACTCTGACAGTAGTGACTAAAGATGAACAAGTGGTGAGCAGCTGTTGTCAAGGGGAGTCATCTGAACTGAACCTCAATTCGGAGAGTTCCAAAGCTGTTTTGTGGCTTAATGCACTAAATATGCACAGAAAGGGCTGAAAGTTAATCCTGCCTGTTTGCAAGAGTCCTAATATGTGCCAGCAGATGCTGCCTGAATCAGACAGACTCCAAAAGCTACCTCGGAAATGCTGCAGGAAGTCAAAAAAGTTGGACAGTGCTCATGTCTGATGGAGTGGGAACCATTCGGTAGGGGAACAGGTTTTTCAGCTGAAACACATGTATGTGGGAGTTCAGTGCAAAATGATATTGCAAAGGAGAGAAAAAAAGAAAAGGACAGCCTTTTGAGAGGAGGCAAACCGATTCAGAACAAAGATGAGGCCTTTTCAAGAACTGAGCTGTTGGGAAAGTGCAGATTTCCTCCCTGGAATAGCCTGCCCCTCTCTCTGTCTGTACTGTGTTCCATCTCCAGTGTGTTCCGTCTTCAACATGTTCTGTCTCCAGCAGGCTTCCAGTCCACTGCAGAAGCTCACCAACTGTTTGAAGCTCTACTATAAAGGACTATGTTACCAAAAAAGGAAAAAGTGGAAGTGGAAGAAGGTTCAGGGAACTCCAAGTTCACTTTCTCTTTCTAATTTTTAATAAACTCTAGATGCTCTTCTTGGACTTCCCTGGTGGTACAGGTAGATAGGAATATCCCTGCCAATGCAGGAGACACAGGTTCGATTCCTGGTCTGGGAAGAGTCCACATACTGTGGAGCAGCTAAGCCCCTGCTCCACAGCTACTGAAGCCTGCATGCCTAAAGCTTGTGCTCTGCAACTAGAGAAGCCATGGCAAGAAAAGCTCAGGCACTGCAACAAAAAGTATCCCCTGCTTACCACAGCTAGAGAAAGCCCGTATGCAGCAATGAAAACCCAGTGCAGCCAAAAAGAAAAAAAAAATAGATGCCCTTCTTTTGCCATAGCTTTATCTTTTACTTAAATAATACTACTTGCACTGTTATTATTACCAAAACAATGAATATTCATAAAAAGCAAAATGGAGTAGTGCCAAAAAGTCAGTCTGTTTAAGTGACTACTTTGATTGTGCTTATTAATGTCTAGGTGATCTTGAGCATATCATTTAACCTCTCTCGGTCTCAGTTTCATCACCTGTAAAATAACCATAGTAATTGACTCATAGGATTACATGAGGACTAAATGAGTTAATTTATGAAAGGGTTTATAACAGAGCCCTGACATATATCAGATGCTTTGTAAGTGGCAGAGGTTATTGCACAAAATGCAGAAGATAATATTAAAACAATTGTAAAGCAAAAAATAAAACTTACATAGGGCCCTGTTCCAACCAGAGGCAGGCATTGGATATAAAATGTCAGTTTATTGCTTTACTCATCTTTTCCTACCTTATTTTGTAAGTCCTTTTTTCCCCCAATACTGATATTACTAATCCTATTATAATAACCATAATAAACAGGCATCATATTTTTCAAAAGTTTCAAACTATCTTATTTATTATATAATTGTGATTAAGTTGGCAAATTATTAACTTGGTTTTACAGATAAACACATTAAGCATTACTGTGTTTGCTATGCAGAACAGATGATTCCCAATGACTCATACCCTCTTTTTTTTTTTAATTGGAGTATATTTGCTTTACAACACTATGTACACTCTCTTTACAACCTTGAGTGTGGGCAAAAATATGATGCTGTTTCACTCCTTTATCTGGCAAGGGTGAAGGAATTTCTCAGATGTAGCCAGCATTCCATATCTGTTGGTTTTGAGTGAGTCAAAAAGTAGATTATGCTAGGTGGGCCGAACCTACATAACTAAGCCACTCTCATTGGTCCTAGAGACACGAAACACCACGTTGTGGAGACAGTCACCTGACAGGGAATGATGGATAGCTTCTAGTTGCAGAGGGCTTCTGTCCTACAACCACAAGAACTGAATTCTGTCAGCTACCCATGAACTTGAAAGAGAAGTTCAGGCCTCAGATGAGATCACAGTGTGTTGAAACACACACAAAAAGACTCAGCTAAGCTGTGCATGAACTCTGGGTCCAGAGAAAATGATCCTAAGTGTTTGGTGTTTTAAACCACTATGTTCAAGGAACACACAATCTGCAAAACAAGAAGGAAGGTGAAAGTATAATTAAGTAGCTTAGTGTGAATAAGAAACAGAACCATCTCTTGAATCCAGTTCTGACTGATGTCAAAGCAAGTGTGCTTAGTATTGTATTATAACCTTTCATATGTTAATATATATACAATGTATACATTTATATGTTTACATAAATAAAATATATATAATATATATTTCTTTACATCATAAATATTATTTGTTGAGTTTTATTCCATGGATTAGGTATATGTATATATAGTGAGGCAACAGCCTTATGTTGGCTATTTAGCTTGTTTGCTATTTAGAAACAGTGCTACCAAAAAAAAAAAATCATACTTAAAGCTAAATCTTTTCTTGAGTTTTCTTAGCAAATACTGTAGAATCCGATTCTCCCAAGTAGAAAGTTAAATGAAAAAAAATGTGCATTTTTAAAACATTTACCCTATTCCTAATATTGGTATAGCTGACAATCCCACTGAGATCCACATGAGTTTTGAGTTCAGTTACTTTCTAGAATATACTAGGTACTAAAATGTATATTATAGCAAAACTGTAATTGTATAACTCTGTAATTGTAAGAAAATAATTTTGCAAGAGTCAGAAAAATATAACCATTATTAACTCTGCACAAAAAGTGCTTTACAACCTTTCGTGACAGATAGTAGAAAACCATAAACATATTACTTAATCTCCAAAACCCCTGTACAATCCCAGAGTAACGTGTGGCAGCCAATTAATGATATTTCCTAATTGTTGGAAGTTACCACAGGCAGAAATAAAATGTGTAGACAATCTTAAAATTTTATTAAAACTGAAATTCTAATCTCTATGCCCGTAAGAAATTTGAATCACTGTTGATAAGGTTTTCTAACACTTATTTTTCCTTGCTTGTAACTGTCTCTTACTGGTGGGGAAAGTTATGAACAATCTAGACAGCATATTAAAAAGCAAAGACATTACTTGGTCAACAAAGGTCTGTCTAGTAAAGGCTATGGTTTTTCCAGTGGTCATGTATGGATGTGAGAGTTGGACTATAAAGAAAGCTGAGTGCTGAAGAATTGATGTTTTTGAACTGTGGTGTTGGAGAAGACTGTTGAGAGTCCCTTGGACTGCAAGGAGATCCAGCCAGTCCATCCTAAAGGAGACCAGTCCTGGGTGTTTATTGGAAGGACTGATGTTGAGGCTGAAACTCCAATACTTTGGCCACCTTATGTGAAGAGCTGACTCATTAGGAAAGACCCTAATACTAGGAAAGATTGAGGGCAGGAGGAGAAGGGGACAACAGAGGATAAGATGGTTGGATGGCATCACCGACTCAATGCACATGAGTTTGGCTGAACTCCGGGAGTTGGTGATGGCCAGGGAGGCCCGGCGTGCTGCGGTTCATGGGGTCGCAAAGAGTCGGACACAACTGAGAGACAGAACTGAACTTACTGGTGGAATGCAGTTAACAAGAGAGAAGGGAGAGAGAGTAACCAGACTGAATTAAAGAAAAACATAAAGAACCTCCAAATTGAAGCCACATTAACACAAAAAATGGACTCTGTCATGTCTTAAAAATGGTTTACATGAGAGAAATAAAAACTGCTGAAGTTCACTACGTTAAAAGAAAAAGAAAGCAGCGTTTGCTAAAATGATGAGGCATCTCCTATCTTACAGAACCCAAGGGCAGAACATATACCTAAAATTTATGAGGAACCCAAAATACTAATGACTTCATCTCAGGTCTTTGCAGTTTATTATCTCTCCTCATTGACCCTCCCTTCCCAAAGACTCGCTGTTTCAAGTTTTATGTGTTATGATCATCCATGAACCAGAGCTCCATGATCACAGATTCGCTCAACGTGGGTCAACTAGAGTCTCTGTGACACGATTTCAAAATCCCCAAGAGTATTAAATTGATGTGATTTGAGACAATCAACCCATTTTTTTTTTTCCTCCTCTACAAGCAGTCTCCTCCCTCAAATGGTGCCAAACAGATTGTGAGGTTCTGGGCCAAGTTTCTTAAGATCATGGTCTCAACGTCCCTTCTTACAAGTCTGATCAGGGGGTTGAAGGTCATATTTCTGCCTCCACTGGGCAGGAGAACAGACACTAATAAGGAAATGAGATAAGTCATCTGGAATTTATGTTTACTCTTCTAATGTATTTCCTTTAAAGAAAAAAAAAATTCTTGTAAACTCAGCATTTTAGGGTTTGGGGGATTTAATTTTTTTTTTTTTTTCTCCAGGTAGAAATCAAGGAAAAGGATGATATTTTTTTCAGCTTTTTGTTTTAGAATAATTACAGAGTTATGTTGTTGTTTATTCACTAAGTCATGTCTGTCTCTTTTTTGCAGGCCACAGGCTGTAGCCTGCCAAGCTCCTCTGTCCTCCAGGATCCTCCAGGCAGGAATACTGGAGTGGGTTCCCATTTCCTTCTCCAGGGAATCTTCCTGACCAAGGGATCAAGCTTTCATCTCCTGCACTGGTTGGCTGATTCTTTATCATTGTGAATGCCATGAAGCCAATAAATTCATGGGAGGTTTCAAAAAATATATACAAGGAAGATTGGTACACTTTTCTCCCAGCCTCCTTCAATGCTAATGTCTTGCTCAACTATAATACAATATTGAAAACAAAAAATTGACATTCGTAAGATACAGAGTTTGTTCATGAATATGTGATAGCATATATTCATGTACTCGTTTCTGTTTGTTTATGTATTTGTATAGCTCTTTGAAAGTTTAACGTGGGGGTAGCCTTGTATAACCACAATCACAATCCGGATATTCAACTGTACTATCACCACAGAATTTCCTCTTATTAACCCTTTCAGTCACACTCATCCTTTTAGCCTCTATGCCTGATTACTAGCAGCCAGTGATATTTTTTCTATCATTTTAAGTGTTAATGAGTTTATGAAAATGGAATCATATAATATGCATCATTTTGAAACAAACTTTTCTAAAATTTTTTAAATCTGATTTTTTTAACACCAAAAACATTTTGTAATGGGATATAGCCAATTAACAATGTTGTGATAACTTCAGGTGAACAGTGAAGGAACTCAGCCATACAGATACATATATCCGTTCTCCCCCAAACTCTCTTCCCACCAGGCTGGCACATAACATGGAGCAGAGTTATATGTGCCACCAATAGAGCTCTATATCCATTTTGTATAGAGCAGTGTGTACACAGTCAGGGACTTTGGAAAGATCACGAACTAGGACTTTTTATTTAGCATGAAAACTTAGGATAGTTTAAGTTGTTATATCAATAGTTTGCTCATAAATATAGTTGAGTAGCATTCTGTGGTGTAGATGTACCAAAGTTTGTGTAACCATTCACCCCTGAAGGACGTCTGAATATTTACCAGTTTGGGGCTATTTTAATAGAACTGCTAATATATCCACTTGTAATTTCATGTATGAAAACAAATTTTCATTTCTTTGGGATAATTGCCTAAGAGTATAGGTTCTGTGTTATACTGTCACACTAATTTTTTTTAATTTTAAAATTTATTTATTTGATTTTATATAAGTATGAGTTTTAAGCCAACTTTGCCACTTTCCCCTTTCAGTTTCATTAAGAGGCTCTTTAGTTCTTCTTCACTTTCTGCCATAAGGGTGGTGTCTTCTGCATGTCTGATGTTATTGATATCTCTCCCAGCAATCTTGATTCCAGCTTGTGCTTCATCCAGTCCAGCATTTCTCATGATGTACTCTGCATATAAGTTAAATAAGCAGGGTGACAATATACATCAATTCTTGGCAAATAGATGGGGAAACAGTGGCAGACTTTATTTTGGGGGGCTCCAAAATCACTGCAGATGATGACTGCAGCCATGTAATTAAAAGACGCTTACTCCTTGGATGAAAAGTTATGACCAACCTAGATAGCATATTAAAAAGCAGAGACATTACTTTGGCAACAAATGTCCATCTAGTTAAAGCTATGATTTTTCCATTAGTCATGTATGGATGTGAGAGTTGGACTATGAAGAAAGCTGAGCACTGAATAATTGATGCTTTTGAACTGTGGTGTTACAGAAGACTCTTGAAAGTCCCTTGGACAACAAGGAGATCCAACCAGTCCATCCTAAAGGAAATCAGTCCTGAATATTCATTGGAAGGACTGATGCTGAAGCTGAAACTCCAGTACTTTGGCCACGTGATGTGAAGAACTGACTCATTTGCAAAGACCCTAATGCTGGGAAAGATTGAAGGCTGGAGAAGAAGGGGACGACAGAGGATGAAATGGTTGGATGGCATCACTGACTCAATGGATACCAGTTTGCATAAACTCCGGGAGTTGGTGATGGACAGGGAGGCCTGGCATGCTGCAGTCCATGGGTTCGCAAAGAGTTAGACATGACTGAGTGACTAAACTGAACTGATATAATTATGATGTATTTTATTTTATTGATGTATAGTTGATTAACAATGTATTAATTTCTGCTATACAGCAAAGTGATTTAGTTATACATATATAAAAATGTGTATACATACATATTATGTGTATTATACATATACATGTGTATATTTATATATATTTTTAATATTCTTTCCCTTTATAACTTTCTGTAGGATATAGTTCATGTGCTACATATGAGACCTTGTTGTTTATCTGTTCTACATATTATAGTTTGTATCTGCTGGCCCCAAGCTCCCAATCTTTCCCTCCCCAACATTATTTTTACTTTTAAAATAAACTTCAAAACTATTTCCAAGTGCCTATATCATTTATATCCTCACCAACAATGTATGAATTAGTTAACATTTGTTATCACAATATTTTTTCTTTTTATCCACTCTGACATATGTGTAGTGACATATAATCATGGTTTTAATTTAGATTAAATTAAACTAATTTAATTTAAATATAGATGTTAAACATCTCCCCTGTGTTTATTTTCCAATTTGTCTTCTTAGATGAAATGTCTGTGCATGTCTTTTGCCCATATTATAATTGGATTGTTATTTTACTAGTGAGTTTTAAGAGTTCTAATACAATATCTCAATTTATATTTTTCTATGCAATATATTTCTCCAAGTCTATAACTTATCTTTTAAATATTTTAACATACATGTTTTTATATTTGATGAATTAATATTTATCACTGTTTACTTTATTATGCTTTGATGTTGAGTCTAATAACTCTTTGTTTAGGCAAATACTCTGGAGATTTTTCTCCATTTTCCTCAACCTTATACAGAGTTTCCGATTGATACCTACTGATAGCATCCTGCTTAATGGTAAAAGTCTAAACATTTTCCCTCTAAGATCAGGAAAAAGGCAAGGATTCGGCTCATGCAGCTTATTTAATATAGTAGTAGAAGTTCTAGCCACTGCAATAAGTTAAGAAAAAAGGGAGAAAATGAATAAAAATTTAGAAAAGAAGAAATAAAATTGCCTATATCTGCAAATGATGTGTCTGCAAATAAAAACTTAGGAAATCTTATTATACAACTTATTTGGAAAATTAAAGGTACAAGATGGCCAAAAATTTTGAAGAAGAAGGACCATGTTTTAGTAATCATTCTTCCCAATGTTAAGATTTTGAAGAAGCTGAAATTGAATGGTTCTATGAAGACCTACAAGACCTTTTAGAACTAACACCCAAAAAAGATGTCCTTTTCATTATAGGGGAATGGAATGCAAAAGTAGGAAGTAAAGAAACATTTGAAGTAACAGGCAAACTTTGCCTTGGAATACAGAATGAAGCAGGGCAAAGGCTAATAGAGTTTTGCCAAGAGAATGCACTGGTCATAGAAAACACCCTCTTCCAACAACACAAGAGAAGACTCTACACATGGACATCACCAGATGGTCAACATCAAAATCAGAATGATTATATTCTTTGCAGCCAAAGATGGAGAAGCTCTACACAGTCAACAAAAACAAGACAGGAGCTGACTGTGGCTCAGATCATGAACTCCTTATTGCCAAATTCAGACTTAAACTGAAGAAAGTAGGGAAAACCACTAGACCATTCAGGTATGATCTAAATCAAATCCCTTATGATTAGACAGTGGAACTGAGAAATAGATTTAAGGGACTAGATTTGATAGATAAGAGTGCCTGATGAACTATTGACGGAGGTTCGTGACATTGTACAGGATACAGGGATCAAGACCATCCCCATGGAAAAGAAATGCAAAAAAGCAAAATGGCTGTCTGGGGAGGCCTTACAAATAGCTGTGAAAAGATGATAAGGGAAAAGCAAAGGAGAAAAGGAAAGATATAAGCATCTGAATGCAGAGTTCCAAAGAATAGCAAAAAGAGATAAGAAAGCCTTCCTCAGCGATCAATGCAGAGAAATAGAGGAAAACAACATAATGGGAAAGACTAGAGATCTCTTCAAGAAAATTAGAGATACCAAGGGAACATTTCATGCAAAGATGGGCTCGATAAAGGACAGAAATTGTATGGACCTAACAGAAGGCGAATATAATAAGAAGAGGTGGCAAGAATACACAGAAGAACTGTACAAAAAAGATCTTCATGACCAAGATAATCACAATGGTGTGATCACTGACCTATAGCCAAACATCCTGGAATGTGAAGTTAAGTGGGCCTTAGAAAGCATCACTACGAACAAAGCTAGTGGAGGTGATGGAATTCCAGTTGAGCTATTTCAAATACTAAAAGATGATTCTGTGAAAGTGCTGCACTCAATATGCCAGCAAATTTGGAAAACTCAGCAGAGGCCACAGGACTGGAAAAGGTCAGTTTTTATTCCAATCCCAAAGAAAGGCAATGCCGAAGATTGCCTTTGGCAATCTCAATTGCCTTTGGCAATGCTCAAACTACCACACAATTGAATTCATCTCACACTCTGGTAAAGTAATGCTCAAAATTCTCCAAGCCAGGCTTCAGCAATTGTGAACTGTGAACTTCCAGGTGTTCAAGCTGGTTTTGAAAAGGCAGAGGAACCAGAGATCAAATTGCCAATATCTGCTGGATCATCGAAAAAGCAAGAGAGCTCCAGAAAAACATCTATTTCTCCTTTATTGACTATGCCAAAGCCTTTGACCGTGTGGATCACAATAAACTGTGGAAAATTCTGAAAGAGATGGGAATACCAGACCACCTGACCTGCCTCTTGAGAAACCTATATGCAGGTCAGGAAGCAACAGTTAGAACTGGACATGCAACAACAGACTGGTTCCAAGGCTGTATATTGTCACCCTGCTCATTTAACTTATATGGAGAGTACATCATGAGAAATGCTGGGCTGGAAGAAGCACAAGCTGGAATCAAGATTGCTGGGAGAATCATCAATAACCTCAAATATGCAAATGACACCACCCTTATGGCAGAAAGTGAAGAGGAACTAAAAATCCTCTTGATGAAAGTGAAAGAGGAGAGTGAAAAAGTTGGCTTAAAGCTCAACATTCAGAAAACGAAGATCATGGCATCTGGTCCCATGACTTCATGGGAAATCTATGGGGAAACAGTGGAAACAGTGTCAGACTTTATTTTTGGGGGCTCAAAATCACTGCAAATGGTGATTGCAGTCATGAAATTAAAAGATGCTTACCCCTTGGAAGGAAAGTTATGACCAACCTAGACAGCATATTAAAAAGCAGAGACATTACTTTGCCAACAAAGGTCCATCTAGTTAAGGCTATGGTTTTTCTAGTAGTCACGTATGGATGTGAGAGTTGGACGGTGTAGAAAGCTGAGTACTGAAGAATAGATGCTTTTGTACTGTGATCTTTGAGAAGACTCTTGAGAGATCTTTGGCTGCAAGGAGATCCAACAATGGAGTCTTGAGAGTCCATTCTAAAGGAGATCAGTCCTGGGTGTTCTTTGGAAGGAATGATGCTAAAGCTGAAACTCCAGTACTTTCGCCTCCTCATCCGAAGAGTTGACTCATTGGAAAAGACTCTGATGCTGGGAGGGATTGGGGGCAGGAGGAGTAGGGAATGACAGAGGATGAGATGTCTGGATGGCATCACCGACTCAGTGCACGTGAGCTTAAGTGAACTCGGGAGTTGGTTATAGACAGGGAGGCCTGGCGTGCTGCGATTCATGGCGTCACAAAGAGTCCGACAGGACTGAGCAACTGAACTGAACTGCAGTCAAGATACCATGGTACTGATAGTTGGATACACACATAGATTGCTGCTGCTGCTGCTGCTAAGTCACATCAGTCTTGTCCAACTCTGTGTGACCCCATAGACGGCAGCCCACCAGGCTACCCCGTCCCTGGGATTCTCCAGGCAAGAACACTGGAGTGGGTTGCCATTTCCTTCTCCAATGCATGAAAGTGAAAAGTGAAGGTGAAGTTGCTCAGTCGTGTCCGACTCCTAGCTACCCCATGGACTGCAGCCTTCCAGGCTTCTCTGTCCATGGGATTCTCCAGGCAAGAGTACTGGAGTGGGGTGCCATTGCCTTCTCCGACACACAGAGATTAATAGACCATAATAAAGAACCCAGAGATAGAGCCACACAAATATACTCAACTAAGTTTTGACAAAGATGCAAAAAAGCATTTTAATGGATAAGTGATAGCATTTTCAATAAATGATGTTAGTGCAGTTGGGCATCCATTCATGCACACATACATTCACAGACATACACACACACACACACACATGACCTTGACTTAAACTTCATATGTAATACAAAGTTTATTCATAAAATATCATAGCCTTAATTCATAATATATCATAGGAAAACTATGAATCTTGTAGATGATTTGTTTTTAACTATCAAAGTCTAAAGTTGCTTGTATACAGATAAAGTTAAGAAATAAAAATATATTGCTTCCAGTGCAGTCCAAATATTTCAAGCTGTTTTGAACAGATATTTCCACATTTAAAAATTATAAATAATGTTAGTAAACTCTTTAAAACAGAAAACATAAAATAAGCTCATGCTTTGAAACATGAATATTCTAATCAGAGAAACATTGATTGCAACTCTTTTTAATTTTTTTTTTTTTTTGGAAATACTCAGTATGTCAAGAATAGACTAGAACCATGATATGTAAATAGTTTTCTTTGCCACAACTAATCTATATAGAAAAATATGAATCAACAGTTGTGTCATGGCAGAAGAGAATTAACAGAACTAAACACTAAAATTTCCCAAGATTGGAAATGTATGACTTTGATCTGTATTTTTAAAGTATAGATAGAGCCAAGAAGGATAGGATGATACACACTGAAGTTCTGCATAAACTAAATTACAATAAAATTTTATTTTTTGCAGGGCACAAAGTAATGAGTCAGGGAGAGTACACTGGGAGTGAATGGTTTAAACCCCAAATGTACCATGTAGGCACTCTATGCCTACATGCATGCATGTGTGCTAAGTCGTTTCAGTCACGTCTGACTATTTGCAACACTTTGGACTGTAGCCCTCCAGGCTCCTCTGTCCTTGGGATTCTCCAGGCAAGAATACAGGAGTGGGTTGCCATGCCCTGCTCTAGGAGATCTTCCTGACCCACGAATCAAAACCACATCCCTCAGGCTGGTTCTTTACCACTGGCACCACCTGGGAAGCTCAGGCACTCTATAATCTTTGGTAAATCATTCAACTCTTTTAATTCTTAGTTTCCTTATTTAAAATATAGAAACGTGGTATTTAACTCATACACTTGTGAGTTGTGTAAAGAGCTGGCATATTGCTGACAATGAATGGTAGTTATAGATAATATTGTTATTAGGATTCAAAGAAAATCATATTTTAAATCTCTTATCATAAAGAAGCTATTAAGAAACTACTATAAAAGTGGTTTTAATTGTCACCTTTTCTCTCTTTACTTGCCCTCTAGCTGAGTGCTAATTGCCACATGCTTATAACAAGTCTAATTTTAAGACTTAAATTTCTTTCTCTCAAGAGAAAGTTGCTCAAGGTTTAAGAACTGACAAATTTCTGAACTCCACTGGCCATCATAATTCCCTGATGCCATTTTTAGCTTTTCCTAAATTAATATACATATATAACCTTTGCAAAGCACTGGACTACAAGCTTCCCAAAGTCTTGGCACTGATTACCGTAAGATATAAGCTTCTAATGACAGCACCATACTCTCTGCTTCATGCCATTGCTGTTTGCTTGCTAATAATTTTCTTTTTAAACAGTAGAATGAAATTCTGACATATCTTTTGACATAACACTTGACCCCATGAACCTGATATTTTAAATTACTCATTGGGAATGATGAATCCAACTGCTTGTTCAGGAAATTGAAAAACTTGAGGTACTTTTAAGTTTATTTTCTTTATACAGACATCTCTTCACATGATTTTCAAATGTTCATTACACAAATAAGAGAGAAGAGAAAAATTGTGATACCTGCTTCATTCACTCATTCATTCAATAAATATTGAGAATCAACCAACAAAATTGAACTGTATGTAAGAGATGTACTGATGAACAATACATTGAGATATCTAGTTTCCTAAAATATGTATTACTTCCCTATTATTTGTGTCACATTATTTCCCTAAACTTAACTCCTTAAAATGACACTCTTATTATTTCAATTGGTATGGGCAAGGAGTCTAGACATGCCATTGGTTGATGCTCTGCTTCAGTGTCTGATCTCAAAGTTAATGCCAATGTGTTGGGTATAGACTCTCCTCAAAGCTTCAGTGGCAAAGGATCCAGTTACAGGTGATGTGGTTATTGAGAGAATTCACTCCCTCACAGACCGGCACTGATGGCTTCAGTTTCTTTCTTTATTTTTTTAAATTTATTTTAATTGGAGGCTAATTATTTTACAATATTGTGGTGATTTTTTCCATACATTCACATGAATCAGCCATGGGTGTACATGTGTTCCTCATCCTGACCCTCCCTCCCACCTCCCTCCCCATCCCATCCCTCACGGTCATCCCAGTGCACCAGCCCTGAGCACCCTGTCTCATGCATTGAACCTGGACTAGCGATCTATTTCACATATGATAATATACATGTTTCAATGCTATTCTCTCAAATCATCCCACCCTTGCCTTCTCTCACAGAGTCCAAAAGTCTGTTCTTTACATCTATGTCTCTTTTGCTGTCTCGCATATAGGGTCATTGTTACCATCTTTCTAAATTCTATATATATGCATTAATATGCTGTATTGGTGTTTTTCTTTCTGACTTACTTCGCTCTGTATAATAGGCTCCAATTTCATCCACCTCATTAGAACTGATTCAAATGCATTCTTTTTAATAGCTGAGTAATACTCCATTGTGTATATGTACCACAGCTTTCTTATCCATTCATCTTCTGATGGACATCTAGGTTGCTTCTATGTCCTGGCTATTATAAACAGTGCTGCAATGAACATTGGGGTATACATGTCTCTTTCATTTCTAGTTTCCTTGGTGTTGTATGCCCAGGAGTAAGATTGCTGGGTCATATGGCAGTTCTATTTCCAGTTTTTTAAGACTCTCCACATTTTTCTCCCTAGTGGCTGTACTAGTTTGCATTGCCACCAACAGTGTAAGAGGGTTCCTTTTTCTCTGCACCCTCTCCAGCATTTGTTTGTAGACTTTTTGATAGCAGCCATTCTGACCTGTGTGAGATGGTACCCCATTGGCTTCCGTTTCTTTTTGGCTCCTAACAGTGTCCACACACAGTTCATTGTCACAAAGGTATCTTCCTAAGGAAACTCACAATATAGCTGCTTACCTCAAATCCAGTAAGAAAGAGATACTACTGGCAAGACAAAAGTCACAATTTTATATAACCTAATTATGGAAATGAGCCCCATCATCTTTGCAACGTTCTGTGGAAAGAAGCTAGCCAAAGTCTTCCCCACACTGATCAGGGAAGGATTATACAAGGTAGCAATATCAGGAGATGTTAAAAATTTATAAGCACTTTAGAATTTGTTCACCAGAGTATAAAATCCATAGAGATTTATAAAGGTAAGTTGGCCATTAAAACATAGCTTCATATTCACCCTATTTAACAATCTCAATTACCCTGATAGCTAGGTATTATCTCATTTAACAAATGAGGACACTGAGGCTCAATGTTATATCTATTCAGTTAGCCAATAAAGTCAGAATTTAACTTAGGTAAAATTTATCTACAGCTATAGCTGTGTTCTAAAAATAATGGTAATAAAAGAATATATTACTAGAAATCCTGTGGGTATTACAAAGATAATAACAAACAATACATTTTATGGCAATAAACTCAACAAGTTTTTAAAAACTAGCCAATTTCTTGAAAACAATATTTGCTAAAAATTAAACAAGAAAATATATAAAAACTAATTATTCCATAGGGGTTGAAGAAATTGAATTTATAATTAAAAACATTGCCATGATAATAGTTGTATGATTGAACTAGTGAATTCTATCCTATGTTTATAGAATAAAGTATATCAGTCATAGATAAACTTTCTCAAGAAGTAAAAATGAAAAAAAAAAGAAGTAAAAATGAAGAAATATTCAAAACTCACTTTATATAGACAGAATACCTCTAAAATGAAATATTAAAACTATATTTTATAAAGAAAATATTTTAAACCAATATTCTCCAGGAACAAAAACATGAAAATTCATAATAAACTACTAGCAAGTTAAATTCAGTAATATGTAAGAAATAATACATAATAGTCATATGCACCAAAGTTTATGTCAGTAATTCAATGTTTCTTTAACATTTGAAAACCAAACAATGCAATCCACCATATTAACAGAATAAAAGAAAACATCTTTATGATCATGTCAATAGGTTAAAAAAAAAAAAAAGCATTTTACAGAATCCAGGATTAATGGTAATAAGTCAACAAATTAAAAATAAAAGAAAATATCCTCACTTTGACAAAGGATGTCTACAAAAAGTCTAGAGTTAATATTGTATTTAAAGGTGAAATATTAAATATTTTCCTATTAGACTTAGAGCAAAGCAAGCTTGTCAGTTCTGAACACTTCTAGTTAACACTATGCCTTATCCAGTTCAACAAAGCAGGAAATAAGTATATTGTTTGGAAGAGAAGAAACAAAATTGTCCTATTTTCAGTTGACATAATTGTGCAGATCAAAAAAAGAAAAACCTACCCAAGCATTATTAGAACTAATAAAAACAATCAGCAAAATAATAGTCAATTTATAGTCAGTAGTCAATATACAAAAATCAATCATGTATTTATACGACATCAGTGAGCTACTAGAAAATGATATTTCTCAGTGATGTGTAAAATATCATCAAACTTCATGAAACCTTAGGAATAATGTTAACAAAAAATTGTGTAAGACTTGCACCATGGAAGCTATGAAACTGTTGATAAGAATTAAAGATTTAAGTAAATGGAGAGATATACCATGTTTATTGACTGGAAAATTCAATATTTTCCAGATATTAATCATTACCAAATTGATGAAGGGAATCAATGCAATACTAATAAGTATCTCAGTTTTTTTTCCATAGAAATTGTGAGGCTGATTCTAAATTTGTATTGAAAAGTCAAAGGGCCTAAACAGAGGAGCATAGATGAGGATTCCCCTTCCTGATATTGTCACTAATTAAGATCATGTAGTATTGGCATTAATTATAGACATATAGGTCAATGGAACAGAATAGAAAGCCCAGAAATAAAACCACAGTAATGAAGAAAAATTATTTTTGATGAAGGTAAAAAAGGGAAAAAAGAAAGGTTTTCAACAAATGCTGCTGCATCAATTGGATAAATTTGTTCATAAAATAAAATTTGATCCAATTCATATTATATACATAAATTCATTTGAAGCAGAATAGATGTAGACTGAGTCAATGGACATGAGTTTGAGTAAACTCCCAAAGTTGGTGCTGGACAGGGAGGCCTGGCATGCTGCAGTCCACGGGGTCACAAAAAGTTGGACACGACTGAGTGACTGAACTGAACTGAACTGAAAATGTACATGTAAAAGCTAAAACTGCAAAGTTTCTAAAGTAAAGGGGACCATGCAAACTTGAGTAAGGCAAATAATTCCTATGATACAAAAATCATTAAACTAGTAGTAAAAGAAAAAAAATATTTAAAAATAAAGCCTTTATTCATTTTAGGAAACTATTAAGAGTATAAAAAGGCAGAGTCTGAAAGATGTGAATCATGGTATACATTTCTGACACAAGACTTGTATCCAGAATATATAAATACTCTAGTACTTTAAAAGTCAATGTGAAAATGAATAATCCTATTTTTAAGTGGACATATTAAAACACTTTCTGAAACAAGATCTATAAATTGTCATTAAGTACACACACAAAAAAAAGTTTTTCAAAATCACTAGAGAAATGAAAATGGCTAACAGTTTTTCAAAATTAATACCAAATATTAGAAAAGAAATGTGTTAGAAAATATGTGAAGAAACTAGAACACTACTCCCTGTTGGTTAGAGTGCAAAACAAATATTTTTTGAAGGGTTTAAAAACCCTTTGTTGGGCTTTAAAACCCATGTGCACCCTGGTAACTACAAAACATGCACACTGGAATGTACAAGA
This sequence comes from Bison bison bison, assembly GCF_000754665.1. Lineage (NCBI taxonomy): Eukaryota > Metazoa > Chordata > Mammalia > Artiodactyla > Bovidae > Bison > Bison bison. The sequence goes on from NW_011494625.1 coordinate 6,708,467, forward strand.
CATGTACATAACATGCACCCACCTGCACACTGCAATCTACAAAACAGAAACTCTACCATGGTTGGCAGCCTCTAAAATAATTCGAATGATCTCCATCAACTTGAGTTTCATGCCCTTTTGAAATCCCTCACCTTTGGTTTGAACTGGACCTGGTACCTTGCTTCTAAACAATAGAATACAGGGTCTTCCATGGTGGTTCAGTTGTTAACATTCTGTGCTTCCAATACAGGTGGAGCAAGTTCAATCTACCACAGCAGTAGTTGGGGAAATAAACAGATGACAGAATTTCTTTATCTTGGTCCATACTCCCACACTCTCTTTCAGGGAACCCCTTTGAAAAATACTTAACTTTTCCTGACATCAACTGAAATACTTAACAACTATTAGATTAATACATTAATCTCATGAAAATGTTTATAAACAAATTAAAGCTTGTGTGGCCAAGAATTTTTGCTATTATTCCAAGTTTTGCTGATACTTAGAGTCAGATAATTAGAAATACTTTAATCTCTGGCATTGTACTGAAGTTATTATAACATAAAATTCTTCCCTAATAATCAATCTAGATATGTCCATTTATGCAATTTGATTTATGTAAGAACCCAATATCATCATATCAAAAATAAATTAAAACTTAAAAGGAAAAGAGGGAAATCCAGTAATTCTATAGCTTTATTTTATTCATGTTCTCATTTTTACATACATCTATACCCAGTTCTAGATTAACTGACCTTCATCTCTGACTGTGAACCCGTCTCTTGTCTTTGAACATGATTTTTTTGGAAACTGATCTACTTGGTATGTGAATGTTCTGTTTATCTTTGGACTGTGCCTTATGTCCCCAAGTTCTCAGCAATCCTTTTTGCCAATTGTAGGAATGATTCTCAAGTTAGATGTAAATACATCCCGAATTCTACATGAAACATTACCTATACTAAAAACAAAAATGTTACTATTTATCAAGAAATTCAAATTTAGCCTAATAGCCTCTTTGTTAGCTAAATCTGACAACTCTACCTCTATGTGACTTGCTGTTATGAGGGAATCAACACTAACAGATATGAATATCAAACTATATTTTACTCCAAGAAACTTATCTTTCCTTCTGTGCCCCCATAATTAGCCTAAATGGACCACAGAATGAGTATAATGAGTCAGTTCAGATTCCACAGATTTTTCTAGACTTTAAACAAATAGAAATATTTAGAAACTCAGAATAGCCCAAAGCATATAGATACCTAATCTAAAACAAGCAAAAAAAACAGGGAACTATATTCGTTAGACGGCACTGTATTCATCTTAGCTATGCCCCATTATCAAATGGTCCACAGCAGTGGTTCCTAAACGGTGAAGGTAAGAGTGACAGAATTACTTTGAGAATATTATGAATTCCTGTGGGCACTGGTCTATAAATAGGCTAGAGATTATGTGTCACATATATGTTTTAATTTGTATATAAGTGTTCCAATAAATACAATATTGAGTCATGAAGACTTACACTGAATACATAAGAACATTTTCTCACTCTTTGAGATTTGCTCAGAAATTATGCCATGCATCTACTCAAACTGTTTTTCTCAAAATTTTCTTCTGATAATTGAACAGTGTCATTCACATGAAATTATTTAAAGAAGTAAATATACATGTTCAACTATGTTAATATCACCTTTCAGGATTTAGGTTCAACTAAGACAGTGGTCATGTATGGATGTGAAAGTCGGACTGTGAAGAAAGCTGAGAGCCGAAGAATTGATGCTTTTGAACTGTGGTGTTGGAGAAGACTCATGAGAGTCCCTTGGACTGCAAGGAGATCCAACCAGTCCATTCTAAAGGAGATCAGTCCTGGGTGTTCTTTGGAAGGACTGATGCTAAAGCTGAAATTCCAATACTTTGGCCACCTCATGTGAAGAGTTACTCATTGGAAAAGACTCTGATGCTGGGAGGGATTGGAGGCAGGAGGGGAAGGGGACGACAGAGGATGAGATGGCTGGATGGCATCACTGACTCGATGTACATGCATTTGGGTAAACTCTGGGAGCGGGTGATGGACAGGGAGGCCTGGTGTGGTGCAATTCATGGGGCTGCAAAAAGTCAGACACAACTGAGCGAATGAACTGAACTGAACTGAAGACATTGGCTATCTAGGAAAATGAGATAAGGATTCATCTGCCCTACTGAGAAATAATGCATTAAGTGATATTTGTTTTCAAAGGGATATAAAAGAGCTATTTAAGCATGGGAGGTGCAGGATGTCACTGCATCTGCTTCCCATTGCTCTTTCCTTTTATAAGAAACTCCACTGTAGCAAACCCAGATTGGGGACAGCAGAGGAAGAAATGAGAGGGCGTTTGGCTCTAAAGTTTTGGCCAAGTACAAGCTTACATTAAAAAAAGGAATGGGGCAGACAGCAATCAAAATAAAAAGAGAGCAAAATAGAAAGCAAGCTTCTTTTAAAAAATAAGAACTGCATTCCACTGGAAAGATACAGATGAAGTCAATTCTAAGCACCCTCTGAATTCACTTTGGACAAAATCCTATTCAAAGCCAGGTTTGCCAATCATACTAGATAACTGAAAAATAGACATGGTTGTTTTACAAAAAGCTGCCTACTCTCCACCCCAATTTTGTCAAAACCATCTACATTTATAAAGAAGAGTGGGAGATTTCTGGTCCTTTATGTCATGGTGATAATCCTACATGTGTCTCCAGTATCTCTTTGTGTGCTGAGATTTTCTCTTCTAAGAACAACAGTCGGTCAGATTAGGATAGGGGCCACCCTAAAGGTTTCATATTTACATAGTCAGTCTTTAAAGGCCCTGTATCCAAATACAGTTCTTTCCAAACTGGATTCCTTTTATTTCTTTTTCTTGTCTAATGCCCTACATTACATCAGACGTAATGAGGAATAAAATTGGCAAGAGTGAATATTTTTGTCTTTCCTCTGATCTTTCCAGTCTTTCACTGTTACATATGTTAGTTGTGAGTTTTTAATAGATGTTCTTTTTCAAATTGAAGTTTCTTTGTGTATATAACTTTTTTTGAGTTTTTAACAAGAAATGATGTTGATTAAAAAAAAAAGTTGTTCTCTGAATCTATTGAGATGATTGTGTGTGGGTGTTTCCTTTGGATAAGATATATTACACTAACTGGTTTTTTGATACTTGACAAACTTCACTTCTTGGGATACGCCACTTATAGTGTGTTTTTTTTTTTTTAATTCATTGCTGAATGTGGTTTGTTAGTATTTTGTTTTGGATTTTGCAGTCATATTCACAATAGGTATTATTCTGTAACTTTCTTTTTTGTGATGTATTTATTGGAATTTTTATAAGGATAATTCTAACTTCGTGAGATGATTTGAGCAGTGTTCCTTCTTTTTGAGAAGAATTGACATTAATCATTTTTTAAATAGATAAAATTCAACTGTGAAGTCATTTGGGTCTGGGTTTTATGCTTTGAATAGTTTCTGATTAGTAATTCAGTCCCTGTATTATAACAATACAACCTGAACAAGTAAATGAGATGTCTTGGAAGCCAAAGCTGCAAAATTGGTGGGCACCACTCAAGCATTTAAGACATTTGGGTGATTATCACCTCAATGTGGCACCCATGAAGGGATAAGTTGGTCACAGGATGGGTTAGATTGACACTAGATCACCCATCAACTTCAAGAAAATTTCCATGCAGTGAGGTACTCTGTGAAACATCACACTATCCCCAGCTCTGCAGCACATCCTTCTTAGGTATTAGTTTGGCTACAAGAAAACGTAGTTTGGCTAAATCTTTCAAAGTGCATATGTATGGTCAGGCCACTCAAGATGGATGTTCTCTCTTTACATCCCCTGTCTGACCAGTGCCTGCTTCACTTAAATCTAACACACATGACTAACTTTCCTATGTACAGGTCCCAGGCCCCAGCTAGTGACTGTTCTTATCTAAGAGGTGGTGAGGGGAGCGCCACTCTACTGATTTCCCTGGTGACCAATGAGCCTGCTGCTGCTGCTGTTAAGTCGCTTCAGTCGTGTCCGACTCTGTGCGACCCCATAGACGGCAGCCCACCAGGCTCCCCCATCCCTGGGATTCTCCAGGCAAGAACACTGGAGTGGGTTGCCATTTCCTTCTCCAATGCATGAAAGTGAAAAGTGAAAGTGAAGTCACTCAGTCGTGTCTGACTCTTCGCGACCCCATGGACTGCATCCTACCAGGCTCCTCCAGCCATGGTATTTTCCAGGCAAAAGTACTGGAGTGCGGTGCCATCGCCTTCTCTGGACCAATGAGCCTAACTGATGTCAATTACTCTATAGCTGGTAATCCTCCTTTTCCCCTGGGAGCTACTGAGGCACCACCAAGATATAGCCAAACTATAAATAAGTTATAATTGATTTGCAATTACAAATCAGTAATTGACTGCCATCATGTCCTGCTGGCCAGGCACTGCACACTGTGGAGGATTCTTCCAGGACTTCGGTTCAGATGTGTAAGATTCTCCCCATATATTGAATAAGCAACGATGTCTCTGTTGCTGACTCTGTGCTCTTTCTTCCACCTTGAAGCTGGGCAAGCACAGAGCTTATAGATATGTGGAGTACAGACCAACAGCATATTTAAAAAATGATGTTTTTTCCTTCTGTCTTGCTATATGTCCTGAGAGCCTGGCTCTTTAATGAATGAGAAAATTGTTTCTGGTCTCTGCCATCTGGGAGGTACACCTACTAGTGTGTATTTGGCAGCTAGCCAAAGAGACTAGGATTTCAAGCATCTGTAGCTGGTTGGTCAGAAACATAGAACAACCCAGGTCTGTGACTGGCATCTCTTTGTCCCCCTGTGCCAGCTCTTAGGGGAGTTTGTCATAAGGGGTCCCAGGCCAAAGGGGCTTTTGTCATCTCAATCCTCGTTGCTTTGTTAGTGTTGGCACTAAGCCATCCTTACTGGCTGTGCAACAAAGAAAGGTCCTTGCTTTCTTAGACTATTTTTTTGAGTAAAATATCTGGATCTTTTGAGGGCTGAATCCTTTGCTGTCTTTTGTGGGATGGGCCTCTTTTGTCTATGGTTAAGCCATAAAAGGGCTTCCCCATTGGCTCAGCAGTAAAGAATCTGCTAGCAGTGCAGGAGACAGAGAAGATGTGAGTTCAATTTCTGGGTTAGGAAGATCCCTTAGAAGAGAGCATGTCAACCCACTCCAGTGTTCTTGCCTGGAGAATCCCATGGACAGAGCATCCTGCCAGGCAACAGTTCATAGGATTGCAAAGAGTCATATATGACTGAAGTGACTGAGCATGCACACAAACCGTAAAGAATCTTATTGATTTGAGTCACTATTAAGATCTTACACGTCAATGACCAGAGGATGAATCCTTTGAATTGGAAAAAATTCTAAATTGATAAATTTTTAAAGAATTCTCATCATGAACAGCTGATTTATTGCTACATATGGAAAGACCAAATTAAAAGATAGATGCAAAGAAATATAATAACTAACTTTAAGAACTTTCTTCATTAAAAAGAAAAATGTTCAGGAAGCCTTATGGACTATATAGGGTGAACAACTTATTTTACACTTAAGAAGGATCATCATAAACAGTTCATGTTTAGTCAACCTTCAGACCTGCTGCTGAGTAGGCCACTCAGAAAGTTTACCTGAACACTCAAAGATATCATCAGAGACATTTAAACTACAAATCAGGAAAACCTGTCAGGCTGTCACTGCCCAGAGTACTTTCACTTAAGTTATAACTGATTTATCTGCATAATGTATATACCCCACTTTACCCTACTTAGCCCAGTTTCGCTGACAATAATCCATTATGCTGCGATTTGAGTTATGATTCCTACTTATCTTGTGAAAAAGTCACTTTCAAAATGGAGTCACGGTGGCCAATGTTAACATTCATATTAGTTGTTTTGAAGTGACTGATATAGACCTGTAAGTGTCTTAGAGTAAGGAGTGTTTTAGAATTAGGAGTGTTACTTCAGATAAGAAACTTGTTTGGCAACATTTGTCGAAAGACCTCACTGCAACAGAAGGAGCATATGATAGGAATAACAACCCTGGGGATTAGTGTTACACTTTCCTAGCACACTTCTTAACATCAGGACTGCTTAGCCAAGAGGTTTGAAGCCTCTTTGCTGGAGGTCTTGACTTTCTGCTGTTGAGAGCTATTCCACATGGATGATACTAGAGTCTCCGTGAGAGCAGAAGGCGACTTCCTGTCACATACTTATCACGAGACCCATTGACAGACAAGGGGTTGTGCCTGTGCTGTGACACCTCCTTCCTGGACTTCTCTTTGTACTGGTTGACTGTTTAGCCTTGTTTCTATTTTTCTTACTTTAGTCTGTTCAGTTCAGTTCAGTTGCTCAGTCGTGTCTGACTCTTTGCGAATCCAACAATTGCAGCATGCCAGGCCTCCCTGTCCATCACCAATTCCTGGAGTTCACTCAGACTCACGTCCATCTAGTTGGTGATGCCATCCAGCCATCTCATCTTCTGTCGTCCCCTTCTCCTCCTGCCCCCAATCCCTCCCAGCATCAGAGTCTTTTCCAATGAGTCAACTCTTTGCATGAGGTGGCCAAAGTACTGGAGTTTCAGCTTTAGCATCATTTCTTCCAAAGAAATCCCAGGGCTGATCTCCTTCAGAATGGACTGGTTGGATCTCCTTGCAGTCCAAAGGACTCTCAAGAGTCTTCTTCAAAAAAAGCATCAATTCTTCTGCTTTCAGCTTTCTTCACAGTCCAACTCTCACATCGATACATGATCACAGGAAAAACCATAGCCTTGACTAGACGGACCTTTGTTGGCTAAGTAATGTCTCTGCTTTTCAATATGCTGTCTAGGTTGGTCATAACTCTCCTTCCAAGGAGTAAGCGTCTTTTAATTTCATGGCTGCAGTCAACATCGGCAGTGATTTTGGAGCCCAAAAAAATAAAGTCTGACACTGTTTCCACTGTTTCCCCATCTATTTCCCATGAAGTGATGGGACCAGATGCCATGATCTTTGTCTTCTGAATGTTGAGCTTTAAGCCAACATTTTCACTCTCCACTTTCACTTTCATCAAGAGGCTTTTTAGTTCCTCTTCACTTTCTGCCATAAGGGTGGTGTCATCTGCATATCTGAGGTTACTGATATTTCTCCCGGCAATCTTGATTCCAGCTTGTGTTTCTTCCAGTCCAGCATTTCTCCTGATGTACTGTGCATATAAGTTAAATAAGTAGGATGACAATATACAGCCTTGACTTTAGTCTGTAGGGTGTGCTAATTGTGTGCAATAAAAGAAGTGTTTTTTAATTTCATATCAGCCATAATTTGTATATCTCCAATTCCGAGATTCTTACCTGACCTTACTGGTAAAAAGTGGTTAAAGAAATAAAAGTTCTAAGAGACAACATATATAATCAGATATACCCAAGGTTTTGAGTCATACTGGCAACAAAAGAGCAAACAGAAGGAACAAAAAATCTCCACAAAGCAGAACTAAGGAGGGAGAAAACATAACCTTAAAGGTAACACACCAGCAAGTAAAATAGAGCTGGGTATTGTATATGTAAATAAAAAATCAAGAACTCTTTTCTTATATGGCATGATTAATACCTAAAAAGAAGTGTGGAAAGGTACTAATATTTAGGTTCATGATTTCATTCAGCAAATATTTAATGTTTATTACATGACAGATATTAGGAATACAATAGTCTCTCCCAAAGGAGTTCATTTTGCCATGGAAAAGAAAGATACAATCAATAGTTTGTATAAAATCTGCAGGCAAGATTCTGTAACTTGTATGATATTGTGGGCAGTGAAAAATGCAAAGGTAGGACACTTGTCAATATGCTGTGTTGATGAAGAATAAATTAGTCAATCTAAGAAAGAATTAGAAAATTTCATTTGGGCCAAATTTGAGAATTATAACCTGTGAAGAGCATCTCAGGAGGATCTGAAAACTGTTCCATCCATTGAAAGTCAAGACACTATATAAGATTTTTGAGACATGGGGCTGTACACCAAATGCATTATTGACAGTTTGCTTAATTGAGACCTAAGTGTCACAGTGGTGGGTTATGTGACCCCTTACAAAGTCAAGAAGGAATGCCTTTTTTAAGGCAGTGGTCTCCAACACTTTTGGCACCGGAGACCAGTTTTGTAGAAGACAATTTTTCCATGGACAGAGTGGGGGATGATGGTTTGGAGATGATTCTCATAAAGAGAAAGCAACCTAGGTCCCTTCATGTGTAGTTCACAGAGGGCTTGTGTTTCTATTGTTACCAAGTTCAAGCTTTTTCTGCTTACTGCACAAGAAGCCAATGAATTTGAGGGATGAGGTGTTGAGGTAAGGAATATGCCTCAGAAAGCTGGCTGACAGAGAAGATAGCAGACTAATATCTCAAAATAACTATCTTGTCAGGGGTCTGGATGCCAGGTTTTTTTACGGATCAGAGATTGGAGGAGGTGAGGAAACAAAGTAAAAAGCCATTTAATTTTGGAAGTGTCTCCTAGAACTGGAAGCCTCAGGCAGGGGATGTGTTAATTTCTTCCTTCCTGCCATCAACAGGTGGACAGGTTTCTGAAAAAAGGCACTTTAGCTTAACAGGCAGAGGGAAAAGATTCTCTGAGGTAGGCTGTTATATTTGATTATAATTACAAAAGCTGCCAAAGAAGCAGATCCAGCATGGAAGAGTCAAAACTGACTCTCCTCAGTTACACTATGAAAAAGCCAATGCCACCTTTGATCTGACAGGAGGCAGAGCTCAAACGTAATGGAAACAATGAGGAACATCTGCTAATATACTTGAATCTTTGCTCATTTACCAGCTGCTCACCTCTTACTTTGCGACTGGGTTCCTAACAGGCTAAGGATTGGTACTGGTCTGTAGCACAGGGTTTGGGGACCCCTGTTTCAAGGAGTTATCTTGTTGAGGCTAGTAGAATATTGCTCTTTATGATTAAGCAGGTATTTCAGCCTATGGAGTTGATGTATAAAGCAGATACACAATGCACAATGTGGGAGAGAGGAGACCAAAGAGTAGAGACAATTTTTATGTTTAAATTATTTTATCTTGCCATAAAATATGAATTTTATTTCAGGGGGTGAAGTACAGAAGAAGGCTGAGAAGTAGAGACACTGCTCAAGGTGATGAGAAAATGGTTAGATAAGAAAAGGGAAAGCATTTCTCAGTTTGAGAGAACACACTTTAAAAAAGAGTAGGGATCTAAGAGAGAATGGCATATTAAGGCATTCATAAGTTTGTTAGTCTTCTGTGACAGAGTCACCAAGTTAAATACAGTTGAGTGATTAGAGAGAAAAGCTAAAGAGGTAGGAAAGAAGATCCATCAAGCCTGATCTTGAAATCTGAGCAAATGAACTCAAAGCAGGGGGAAGACTGCCATCTATTGAATTTCTGCTTCTATTTTACAACATATCTGAATCTTTCACTCTGCCTGTAGTCTGACCTTCCCAATCTTCCACCAACCTAAGAGGCTAGAATTTTGTTAACCAAAGGTAAGTGCTTTACTTGTGCCATTCTTCATGGGCCATATTTATGTGACTGTTTTGCAAACTCTCACTTAAGGATGACAAGTATATCACAGCTCAAAAAACCCACAGCGTTTCACAGCCACAGAAACTGTTATATATCTTTTTAAAGTGGATCTTGCTTGGTTTCCTTTTTTCTTCCTTTGACAGGGGCACAAAAAAACCTGTTCACAAAAGTGATGCATGTTTTTTCAAGTGCCTGCTCACTTTGTAAGTGAATTTTGAAACCTGTCTGAGATATCATGCTTTTCTTACTGAGCTCACTTAAGCTTGATATCCTTGCAAAGTCATTTTGAGCTTATTTTCATATCTCAGTTTGGAAGTAAGAATATTTTTATAGTACATTAATTGTTTTTCTAAGAGATGTACAAAGAGAGAGGGTATTTTTTTCACTATAATCAGAAACCTCAGATAGTACTATATCCTCTCATCTTTTCAGAAATCTTCCACCGTTGTCATTGTTAGGTAGTTAGAATAGGAAAAAGAAGTCGAGAATGGCGGTGGCTGAAAGACATGGAAGGGAAAAGCCCACCAAAATATAAAAAAGGTCCGAGGATAAGAGTGAGGACCTCAGGTAGAACAAACAGCACTCCTGGCTAGCCCAAATTACATACGGCAGGCCCAGGGGGAGGAGAAAAAAACATATAAAAAGAGGAGCCAAAATTGGGCCAGTGGCCTCTTTTCTCTTCGTGTCTTTTGGATTGGCATTCCCTCACACCTTGATGGTGTATTTTCCTTTATATCTAAATAAAACTGAGCTGTAATACGGAGCTGTAACACCGGTCTGTCCGAGGGCTGTAACACTGGTCCGTCTCTTTAAATTTTTGTTGTGACAAGACAGAACAGAGGAAATTAAAAACTCCCTCAACATCATGATTAGTTCAGTTCAGTTCAGTCGCTCAGTCATGTCCAACTCTTTGCAACTCCATGAATTGCAGCATACCAGGCCTCCCTGTCCATCAACTGCTGGAGTTCACTCAAACTCATGTCCATCAAGTCAGTGATGCCATCCAGCCATCTCATCCTCTGTTGTCCCCTTTTCCTCCTGCCCCCAATTCCTCCCAGCATCAGAGTCTTTTCCAGTGAGTCAACTCTTCACATGAGTTGGCCAAAGTACTGGAGTTGCAGCTTTAGCATCATTCCTTCCAAAGAAATCCCAGGGCTGATCTCCTTCAGAATGGACTGGTTGGATCTCCTTGCAGTCCAAGGGACTCTCAAGAGTCTTCTCCAACACCACAGTTCAAAAGAATCAATTCTTCGGTGCTCAGCCTTCCTCACAGTCCAACTCTGACATCCATACGTGACTACTGGAAAACCCATAGCCTTGACTAGACGGATCTTTGTTGGCAGAGTAATGTCTCTGCTTTTGCATATGCCGATATCCACTGTATATTAACTAACATGATTTCAGTTGTCATTCCATCAGTATTTCCCTGTATTTTTCATAGGTTGCCTTTTATTTTATTTTTTTTTTTGCTCCTAGGACTCAAGTTAAAAAGTAGCTTTTAAACATAATATTTGCCTAAAATACTTATGAAATGAAAATTAAGCTTCCATTACTAATATCATTATCATTAATGATGTTATTGTTATTATTTTAGGGGTGGTGGTACTAAATATTAAGGAATAGTGAACTGGTAGTTTTTGAATGAGATTAGACATTCTGATGTATGAACGCTTGTAAGAGAAATGCAATGAGGTGAAAAACAAAACAAAGCTCTTATCAATTTGCCACTATTGTGAACAGATTTCTGCTGGACAGACTGAAAGTAGTCACATAAACAGAACACAACTGACAGATCAAAAGAAACATAATGTTCTTCCTAACACCTCTTTTAGAGGAAAGTAAAATTGTTGTGAACTTTTCTGAAAGCATAAAAGGAAACCATCGGTAGAGTGTGCTTCTAAGAGTTAGGAGATGATTAGGGCCCAATTCTGCTTTCTTATGAAAGCACTTGAAAACTTGATTCTGAGGTTTTTATTCTGTTGAATTTCAAAGCTCGTGTATGGAATACCCTTTGATGGTGAATTATCAAAATGTAATAGACGCTGAAAATTCAGAAGACTCATGGAAGATAATTTCAATTTATTTCTGAACTTTTAATTCAAAATAGGCACTTTGAAATAATTACCTCAATTGTTAAATAAATGTGGAATATCTTATTGGTTTCCTTACTCCCTATGAAGAAATGCTAAAATCCATAGCAAATTGAATGTGTGTGTGTGTGTGTGCGTGCGCGCTTAGTCACTCGTTTGTGTCCAACTCTGTGTAACCCTATGGACTGTAATCATCAGGCTCCTCTGTTCATAGAATTTTCCAAGCAAGGATACTGGAGTTGTTATCTTTCCCTTCTCCAGGGAATGTTTCCCATCCAGGGACCAAACCCTGTCTCTTGTGTCTCCTGCATTGCAGGCAGATTCTTCACCTGCTGTGCCACCTGGGAAGGTTGCAAACTTAGGCAAACTGCATAAGTCTATTAGCCTCTGACTAGCACTAAGTATCAGTTCATTCCAGTTTCTGGTGACTTATCTATGTGAACCCACAAGTCTGGTCAGGATGGTGTTTTCACTGCCTTATTAAATTTACTCTTATTTCTATTTCTCTCTTACTGTCCAAACTGGTATTCCTCCATATCTCTCTAAGTGTGTAGGCTTTTGCAACACCTATGTATCAATCCCCTATCTCTTTCTTTCTCTATCATCTATCTATCTAATTGATATACTCAATAAAGTCTTCTCTCTTCTTTGACTCCTTTTTTTACTATCTACTTGAAGGTAATCTCTTCTCTGAACTGCCATAACATTTATTGTTAGTTTTCTATTGATTCCTGCCTAGAGGCCTTTATTCAGTGGTTTGAAAATAATAATAATAAGCCAGCTCCCACTGGTTCTTTAAATATATAGATGGAACATTTATGAACTGTGATTTTGTTCTTGAGGGCAGTATCTTGATGGTAGTAATGATTTATTATGGTAGATACTTCATGTAGTATTTAGCACAAAACCATGTACACATTAAACAGCAAATATTTATTACCTTAGAATTTAAAAGCCTTAATTTTCCTTTTCATTGTACTCTTAGTTAGCTAGAGGGGAGGAAAAAATGTGGAGCTCTCAGCCAGAAAAAGAAGTCATCCCATTGGCAGCTATGTGGATGGACCTAGAGATTATTCTACTAAGTGAAGTTAAGCTAGAAAGAGAAAGACAGATACCATATGATATCACTTATATGCGGAATCTAAACTCTGACACAAATTAGCTTATCCTCAAAATAGAAACAGACTCAAAGGCATAAAGAACAGACTTGTGGTTGCCAAAGGGGAGAGGGGGTGGGGAAGGGATCTATTGGGAGTTTAGGACTAACAGATGCAAACTACAATATTATATATAAAATTGATAAACAAAAAGGTCCTATTGTGTAGTATAGGAAACTATATAAAATATCTTGTGGTAAACCACAATGGAAAATAATATGACAAAGGATGTACATACATAAAATAATCACTTTGCTATATTCCAGAAACTAAGACAACATTGTACACCAACTATAATACAATGAAAAAAAATGTGGAACTCAAGTGGGACGTTTGTATGAGTTGGGCCTGAAAGTGGAATGTCTTATTTCCATTCAAATTCTTTGATTAGAACTCAATTACATGGCCACACGTAACTCCAAGGGAAGTAGGAATTGTAATTTGTTTGTGTGCTCAGAAGGAAAGGACACATTTTAGAGGACTGGCTAAATATGCTTTAGGAATGTATAGGAATTATCTGTTACAGTGTATTGATACTATAATGCTGTATCTTATATTCTATATACCACTTATACAAGCAATATTATGATATTCTGTTATAGTATATTCACATGTAATTTAAGAACTCGTAGGAAGGAAAAGAAGAAACAAGACCAAATGGACCCTTAAATAAAATTCTAGAATATATTTATGTTATTGTTGTTTAGTTGCTAAGTTGTATCTGATACTTTTGGACTATGCTAATAGTTAAATCAAGTATCTACCATAATTAATCATTACTACCATAAAGATATTGACTTCAAGAATGAAAGCATAGTTCATAAATATTTTATCTATATATTTAAATAACCTGTTGGATATAGTTTACTATGGACTGTAGACCACCAGGATCCTCTGTCCATGAAACTTTCCGGGCAAGAATACTGGAGTGGGTTACTATTTCCTTCTACATGGGATCTTCATGAGCCAAGGATCAAACCTGCATCTCTTGCACTGGCAGGCAGATTCTTTACCACTGAGCCACATGGGAAGCCCAGAATATATTTATAGATAATGCTTAATAATGTTGTTTTTTTTTTTCTGAGAATCAATAAAAGACATGGTATTAGTCAAGGTTTTCCAGAGAAGATTTTATATTACAATGAGTGGATTCACAGATAACAAGTCCCAAGATTCACAGAGTGATCAGTGAACTGGAGACCCAGGAAAACCAATAGAAAGGTTCCAGTCTGAAAATTGCACAACCTAGAGCCAGGAGGAACCAGAGATCAAATCGCCAACATCCACTGGATCATGGAAAAAGCAAAAGAGTTCCAGAAAAACATCTATTTCTGCTTTCTTGACTATGCCAAAGCCTTTGACTGTGTGGGTCACAAAAAACTGGGGAAAATTCTTCAAGAGATGGGAATACCAGACACCTGATCTGCCTCTTGAGAAATCTATATGCAGGTCAGGAAGCAACAGTTAGAACTGGACATAGAATAACAGACTGGTTCCAAATAGGAAAAGGAGTGCATCAAGGCTGTATATTGTCACCTGCTTATTTAACTTATATGCAGAGTATATCATGAGAAATGCTGGACTGGAAGAAACACAAGCTGGAATCAAGATTTCCAGGAGAAATATCAATAACCTGAGATATGAAGATGACACCACATTTA
>NW_011494625.1:6723343-6732809 GCF_000754665.1 Bison bison bison
GGCCACCTCATGTGAAGAGTTGACTCATGGAAAAGACTCTGGATGGCGTGGGAGGGATTGGGGGCAGGAGGAGAAGGGGACGACAGAGGATGAGATGGCTGGATGGCATCTCTGACTCTATGGATGTGAGTCTGAGTGAACTCCAGGAGTTGGTGATGGACAGGGAGGCCTGGCGTGCTGCATTGTTGGGGTTGCAAAGAGTCGGACACGACTGAGCCACTGAACTGAACTGAACTGAGAGCCATGAAGAGTCACTGTTTCAGACTGCATTCGAAGATAGGAAAAAGCCAATGTCCTGTTGAAGGTATTCAAAATTCAGACATTCAGCTATTTGGATGAAGACCACTCACATTAGGGAGGGCAATTTGCTTTATTCAGTCTATCAATTCAAATGTTCAGTTCAGTTCAGTTCAGTTGCTCAGTCGTGTCCAACTCTTTGCCACCCCATGAATTGCAGCATTCCAGGCCTCCCTGAAAGAGATGGGAATACCAGACCACCTGACCTGCCTCTTGAGAAAGCTACATGTAGGTCAGGAAGCAACAGTTAGAACTGGACATGGAACAACAGACTGGTTCCAAATAGGAAGAGGAGTATGTCAAGGCTGTATATTGTCACCCTGCTTATTTATTTATGTGCAGAGTACATCATAAAAAAAGCCAGGCTGGAAGAAGCACAAGCTGGAATCAAGATAGCCGGGAGAAATATCAATAACCTGAGATATGAAGATGACACCACATTTAGGGCAGAAAGTGAAGAGGAACTAAAAAGCCTCTTCATGAAAGTGAAAGAGGAGAGCAAAAAAGTTGGCTTAAAGCTCAACATTCAGAAAACCAAGATCATGGCATCTGGTCCCATCACTTCATGGGAAATAGATGGGGAAACAGTGGAAACAGTACCAGACTTTATTTTATGGGGCTCCAAAATCAATGCAGATGGTGACTACAGCCATGAAATTAAAAGACACTTACTCCTTGGAGGAAAAGTTATGACCAACCTAGATAGCATATTCAAAAGTAGAGACATTACTTTGCCAACAAAGGTCTGTCTAGTCACGGCTACGGTTTTTCCTGAGGTCATGTGTGGGTGTGAGAGTTGGACTGTGAAGAAGGCTGAACACTGAAGAATTTATGCTTTTGAACTGTGGTGCTGGATAAGACTCTTGAGAGTCCCTTGCATTGCAAGGAGATGCAACCAGTCCATTCTGAAGGAGATCAGCCCTGAGATTGCTTTGGAGGGAATGATGCTAAAGCTGCAACTCCAGTACTTTGGCCAACTCATGCGAAGAGTTGACTCACTGGAAAAGACTCTGATGCTGGAGGGATTGGGGGCAGGAGGAGAAGGGGATGACAGAAGATGAGATGGCTGGATGGCATCACTGACTCTATGGACGTGAGTCTGAGTGAACTCCGGGAGTTGGTGATGTACATGGAGGCCTGGTGTGCTGCGACTTATGGGGTCACAAAGAGTTGGACATGACTGAGCGACTGAACTGAACTGAAACCTCCCTGTCTATCACCAACTCCTGGAGTTCACTCAAACTCATGTCCATCGAGTCAATGATGCCATCCAGCCATCCCATCCTCTGTCGTCCCCTTTTCCTCCTGCCCCCAATCGCTTCCAGCATCAAGTCTTTTCCAATGAATCAACTCTGCACGATGTGGCCAAAGTACTGGAGTTTCATCTTTAGCACCATTCCTTTCAAAGAACACCCAGGGCTGATCTCCTTTGGAATGGACTTGTTGGATCTCCTTGCAGTCCAAGGGACTCTCAAGATTGTTTTCTCCAACATCAGAGTTCAAAAGCATCAATTCTTTGATGCTCAGCTTTCTTC
Organism: Bison bison bison; assembly: GCF_000754665.1. Lineage (NCBI taxonomy): Eukaryota > Metazoa > Chordata > Mammalia > Artiodactyla > Bovidae > Bison > Bison bison. The sequence goes on from NW_011494625.1 coordinate 6,725,176, forward strand.
ACAGTCCAACTCTCACATCCATACATGACCACTGGAAAAACCATAGCCTTGACTAGATGGATTTTGTTGGCAAAGTAATGTCTCTGCTTTTCAATATGCTCTCTAGGTTGATCATAACTTTTCCTCCAAGGAGTGAGCATCTTTTAATTTCATGGCTGTAGTCACCATCTGCATTGATTTTGGTGCCCCATAAAATAAAGTTTGACACTGTTTCCACTGTTTCCCCATCTATTTCCCATGAAGTGATGGGACGGGATGCCATGATCTTCATTTTCTGAATGTTGAGCTTTAAGCCAACTTTTTCACTCTCTTCTTTCACTTTCATGAAGAGGCTTTTCAATTCCTCTTCAGGTTCTGCCATAAAGGTGGTGTCATCTTCATATCTGAGGTTATTGATATTTCTCCCAGCAATCTTGATTCCAGTTTTTGCTTCTTCCAGCCCATTGTTTCCCATGATGCACTCTGCATATAAGTTAAATAAGCAGGGTGACAATATACAGCCTTGCCGTATTCCTTTTCCTATTTGTAACCAGTCTGTTGTTCCATGTCCAGTTCTAACTGTTGCTTCCTAACCTGCATGTAGGTTTCTCAAGAGGCAGGTCAGGTGGTCTGACATTCCCTTCTCTTTCAGAATTTTCCACAGTTTATTTGATCCACACAGTCAAAGTCTTTGACATAGTCAATAAGCAGAAATAGATGTTTTTCTAGAATTCTCTTCCTTTTTCCATGATCTGGCAGATGTTGGCAATTTGATCTCTGGTTCCTCTGCCTTTTCTAAAACCAGCTTGAACATCCTGATGTTCACGGTTCATGTATTGCTGAAGCCTGGCTTGGAGAATTTTGAGCATTACATTGCTAGCGTTTGAGATGAGTGCAATTGTGTGGTAGCTTGAGCATTCTTTGCTTTGCCTTTCTTTGGGATTGGAATGAAAACTGACCTTTTCCAGTCCTGTGGCCACTGCTGAGGTTTCCAAATTTGCTGGCATATTGAGTGCAGCATTTTCACAGCATCTTTCAGGATTTGAAATAGCTCAACTCAAATTCCATCACCTCCACTAGCTTTGTTCATAGTGATGCTTTCTAAGGCTCACTTGACTTCACATTCCAGGATGTCTGGCTCTAGGTGAGCGATCACACCATCATGATTATCTTGGTCATGAAGATCTTTTTTGTACAGTTCTTCTGTGTATTCTTGCCACCTCTTCTTAATATCTTCTGCTTCTGTTATGTCCATACCATTTCTGTCCTAGTTAGTCTTATGTAAAAACACCTCACAGAAACACTCAGAATTATGTTTGACAACCTGGACACCCTGTGTCTTAGTTGACATATAAAATTAACCATCACTGACACTAAATAATGACATTACTTTATATATATATATATATATATATATGTGTGTGTGTGTGTGTGTGTGTATATATACATATATGTGTATATATATATAATTACATATATATGTAATTAATTTCATTAGCCTTCTGATGATAGTATGGATTTAGTCCTCTTGCATATTTTCAGTGTGAATTCCAAGCAAATCTTCATCATGATCATCAAAATCATCATCATCATATCATACTAGACCAATACCAAAATAATAATGTCTAAATTCTAAAGAAATATAAAAAAATAAAGTTATAATAATTTTTTTCTCATTCTCCTTTCCAATAGCTAACCAGTTAAATAAGAAGAGAGGATGAAAAATAGTACCAAGTAATTAATAAGGATTTAAATAGCATCACTCAGATTAAAAGAAAATGAACGGTTTTCAGCAAAATATTCTGAAAACCATTTAACCAAAGTCTGTGAAATAATATAATTTAACTGTGAAACTGGTGAAAAAGTTCAATATTCTCTTTTTCTTTTTAAATTTAAGTTAGGATTTTTCTGTCAAACCTGAATTTTATTTAAGGGAATGACTATTTTTTTCTGTATGAAACAATTTCTGTGAATTTAATTGCAACATAGATGATATTAACATATTCTAATTACAATTATTTCTAATAGTTTTATTTTGAAAAATGCAGACACTTTCCAAGTCAAGTGCTCATGTTTATCAAATAAGACAATACCTCCGATCAAAGAAAGGTCTTCTTAGTTGTTTGTTTGTTTTTGTACCAAGAGTTATCTTTGATAATCAAATGAACTGGAAAATTCTACCTGTGTCTTCCCACTAACACACAGTGAAATTCTCATTGTTGCAGTAATTAGCAATATCTCTTTAAACCATGAGGAAACACATTTTTTTTGTTCATAGAACTAAAGTTACTGATCAACAAATAAACCTTCTGAGATGAGATAAACAAGATTTTTACCAAATATTGTGCATATGTGCATGCATGCCAAGTCGCTTCAACTGTGTCCAACTCTTTATGACCCTGTGAATTGTAACACTCCAGGTTCCTCTATCCATGGGGTTCTCCAGGCAAGAATACTGCAGTGGGTTGCCATGCCCTTTTCCAAGGGATCTTCCTGACCCAGGAATCAAATCTGCATCTCTTATGTCTCCTGAATTGACAGGCAAGATCTTTACCACTAGCACTACCTGTAAGCCCATTAAATTCTCTGCTTAGCCTCCAAGAAATGCTTTTTCATATAAAAAGAATGTTGCAGTGGATGTTAAGGAAAAAATCATTTAAGAACATAAGAGACTACAAGCTAAATATGAATCAAAAGAATAGTATTCTTGTTGTTCAGTTGCTAAGTCGTGTCCAACTCTTTGCGACCACATACACTGAAGCGTTCCAGACTTCCCTATCCTTCACTATCTCCCAGAGTTTGCTCAAACTCATGTCCATTGAGTCCATGAGGCCATCCATCTCATCTTCTGTTGCTCCTCTTCCCTCCCTCAGTTTTTCCCAGCATCAAGGTCTTTTCCATTGAGTTGGCTCTTTGCATCAAGTGGCCAAAGGATTGGTACTTCAGCTTCAGCATCAGTCCTTCCAATGAATATTCAGGGTTGATTTCCTTTAGGACTGACTGGTTTGGTCTCCTTTATGTCCAAGGGACTCTCAAGAGTCTTTTCCAGCACTACATTTTGAAAGCATCAATTTTTATGTGCTCAGCCTTCTTTATGGTCCAGCTCTCACATCCATACATGACTACTGGAAAAACCATTGCCTTGACTACATGGACCTTTGTTAGCAAAGTGATGTCTCTTATTATTAATACGCTGTCTGGGTTTCTCATAGGTTTTCTTCCAAGGAGCAAGTGTCTTAATTTCATGGCTGCAGTCACCATCCACAATGATTTTAGAACCCAAGAAAATAAAGTCTGTTACTGTTTTCATTTTTTCCCCATCCATTTGCCTTGAAGTGATGGGACCAGATACTATGATCTTAGTTTTTTGAATGCTGAGTTTTAACCCAGCTTTTTCACTTTCTTCTTTCACTTTCATCAAGAAGCTCTTTATTTCCTCTTTGCTCTCTGCCATTAGAGTTGTGTCATTTGCATATCTGAGGTTATTGATATGAAATAGAGTTCCAGAAAAACAAAGAGCAAGAGAGTTCCAGAAAAACATCTATTTCTGCTTTCTTGACTATGCCAAAGCCTTTGACTGTGTGGATCACAATAAACTGTGGAAAATTCTTCAAGAGATGGGAATACCAGACCACCTGACCTGCCTCTTGAAAAACCTGTATACAGGTCAGGAAGCAACAGTTAGAACTAGACATGGACAGACTGGTTCCAAATAGGAAAAGGAGTACGTCAAGGCTGTATATTATCACCCTGCTTATTTAACTTGTATGCAGAGTACATCATGAGATATGCTGGGCTGGAAGAAGCACAAGCTGGAATCAAGATTGCTGGGAGAAATATCGGTAACCTCAGATATGCAGATGACACCATCTTTATGGCAGAAAGTGAAGAAGAACTAAAGAGCCTCTTGATGAAAGTGAAAGAGGAGTGTGAAAAAGTTGGCTTAAAGCTCAACACTTAGAAAATGAAGATTATGGCATCTGGTCCCATCACTTCATGGGAAATAGATGGGGAAACAGTGGCTGACTTTATTTTTTGGGCTCCAAAATCACTGCAGATAGTGATTGCAGCCATGAAATTAAAAGACGCTTACTCCTTGGAAGAAAAGTTATGACCAATCTAGACAGCATATTGAAAAGCAGAGACATTACTTTGCCAACAAAGGTCCATCTAGTCAAGGCTATGATTTTTCCAGTAGTCATGTATGGATGTGAGAGTTGGACTATAAATAAAGCTAAGTGCCAAAGAATTGATGCTTTTGAACTGTGGTGTTGGAGAAGACTCTTGAGAGTCCCTTGGACTGCAAGGAGAACCAATCAGTACATTCTAAAAGAGATCAGTCCTGGGTGTTCATTGGAAGGACTGATGTTGAAGCTGAAACTCCAATACTTTGGCCCCCTGATGCTAAGAGCTGAGTAATTGGAAAAGACCCTGATGCTGGGAAAGATCGAGGGCAGAAGGAAAAGGGGACGACAGAGAATGAGGTGGTTGGATCGCATCACCAACTCAATGGACATGAGTTCTGGTAAACTCTGGCAGTCGGTGATGGACAGGGAGGCCTGGAGTGCTGCAGTTCATGGGGTTGCAAAGAGGTGGGCACAACTGAGCCACTGAAGTGAACTGAACAGAATGTTCATAGTATCCAGGTTGGATGTGCTCACATTTTTTCTTTTTTTCTAGATGGCAGAATATGAAACATATACTTGGATTAACCATACAAGTAGATTATCACACTACTTTTTGTGCAACAGATAGAATCAGTTCAAGGACTGACAGAGATTGTTTCCTTCCTACTGCCATCCCAGTACCTAGAATAGAGAAGACACCTGCTGTATGCCTATTGAATGATTGAGTTAATTTATATTTGCTTTGAAGAAAGTAATTTTTTATGCCAATGAATGAAAATGGCTTCAGTTATACTAGCCCTGCCTGGAGCTAAATGTATTTTATTCATAAAAATATAGATGCACATTTTGCTACTGCAAAAGTAAACACTGGGTTCTATGTACAGCAACACAAAACTGCTAATGACATTGTTATCTGAACATATTAACATATAATCTGATTTTCTAAAAGAAAAGCATTTCATATTTAGCGTGAGATATTAACAGGTGTATTTCAGAACTCTGGTGAGACAGTCTCTGAATATGTACAGTATTCATCTATTGTTGACATTTTGTACCTATCTTTCTCACAAAATCCAATAGCTTGCATGTTATCAGGGAAAAAAATAGTCTTTCAACATTAAACAAATTTGCAGTATTGAGATAGGTATCATTGTAGTAAGGACTAAAAAATTTAAGAAAAAGACAGTAGACAAGATTGCCTACAAGTGAGTCAGATTCTTTGACGATTTTATAATCATACCACATAAATATTTGAGTAGGTCTCTAGTGAATATATATGCATATATTTTATCTTATGGCTATATTCGCCAAGATACAAATATTCATCACTATTTCTTTGAAGCTAAATCTTATGAAATGTGATCTAAATGAATACCTCTTGTTCAGAGTAGAATGTATAAAGATTAAATTTTTCTCACGTTCTTAGGCTTTCTTGTCTGAAAAGACCTCATTTTTCTCACTTTAACATATACAAGTTTTTCATTTTAGAAGTTTGAAAATACAAATCAAAGAAATAATCAGTGTCATATCTAGGAATTTATATTGTAAGCTTTTTCAGTTCATCCTAATTTTATCCTACAGGGCCCCGAGAAAAGGTATAATATGGAAATAAACCATAAGATGTAAGCATTATACACATATGAAGATCAAGCATCACAGGTAAGGTTTGGACAAGTTAACTATCCTGACCACTGACCTTGCAGTGCAGCCATATTAATCTCCATATTACTGAAGAAGCAACTGAGACGTAAGGAGGCAAAATACTTTATTCTGGATTCCATGTGATAATTATAAAAGCTTTGCTTAAAAATCGAAGCTAATATTCATGGGGTTGTAAAAAGTCAGACACGACTGAGCGACTGAACTGAACTGAACTGAACTGAATGTTCTTTTTACCAGATCAGAATACTGCTGTGAAGCTGTTGATGGACATTAACTATACACCTAATTAGGATATAAAGATTCATGGTCTTCAGTCAGAGTTATTGACTATGCCAAAACCTTTGATTCTGTGGATCTCAAAAAAGTGTGGGAAATTCTTAAAGAAATGGGAATACCAGACCACCTGACTTGCCTCCTGAGAAATCTGTATGCAGGTAAAGAAGCAACAGTTATAACTGGACATGGAACAACAGACAGGTTCCAAATAGGAAACAGAGTACATCAAGGCTGTATATTGTCACCCTGCTTATTTAACTTATATGAAGAGTACCTCATGAGAAACGCTGGCCTGGAAGAAGCACAAGTAGGAATCAAGATTGCTGGGAGAAATATCAATAACCCAGATATGCAGATGACACCACCCTTATGGCAGAAAGTGAAGAGGATCTGAAAAGCCTCCTGATGAAAGAGAAAGAGGAGAAATGTCTATTTAGTTCTTTGGCCCATTTTTTTTGATTGGGTCATTTATTTTTCTGGAGTTGAGCTGTAGGAGTTGCTTGTATATTTTTGAGATTAGTTGTTTGTCAGTTGCTTCATTTGCTATTATTTTCTCCCATTCTGAAGGCTGTCTTTTCACCTTGCTAATAGTTTCCTTTGATGTGCAGAAGCTTTTAAGGTTAATTAGGTCCCATTTGTTTATTTTTGCTTTTATTTCCAATATTCTGGGAGGTGGGTCATAGAGGATCCTGCTATGATGTATGTCAGAGAGTGTTTTGCCTATGTTCTCCTCTAGGAGTTTTATAGTTTCTGGTCTTACGTTTAGATCTTTAATCCATTTTTAAAAAACTGGAAATAGAACTGCCTTATGATCCAGCAATCCCATTGCTGGGCATACACACTGAGGAAACCAGAAGGGAAAGAGACACGTGTACCCCAATGTTCATCGCAGCACTGTTTATAATAGCCAGGACATGGAAGCAACCTAGATGTCCATCAGCAGATGAATGGATAAGAAAGCTGTGGTACATATACACAATGGAGTATTACTCAGCCATTAAAAAGAATACATTTGAATCAGTTCTAATGAGGTGGATGAAACTGGAGCCTATTATACAGAGTGAAGTAAGCCAGAAGGAAAAACATAAATACAGTATACTAACGCATATATATGGAATTTAGAAAGATGGTAACAATAACCTGGTGTACTAGACAGCAAAAGAGACACTGATGTATAGAACAGTCTTATGGACTCTGTGGGAGAGGGAGAGGGTGGGAAGATTTGGTAGAGCGACATTGAAACATGTAGAATATCATGTAAGAAACGAGTTGCCAGTCCAGGTTCGATGCGCGATACTGGATGCTTGGGGCTGGTGCACTGGGACGACCCAGAGGGATGGTGTGGGGAGGGAGGAGGGAGGAGGGTTCAGGATGGGGAACACATGTGTGCCTGTGACGGATTCATTTTGATATTTGGCAAAACTAATACAATTATGTAAAGTTTAAAAATAAAATAAAATTTAAAATAAATAATAAAAAAAAAGAAAGAGAAAGAGGAGAGTGAAAAAGTTGGCTTAAAGGTCAACATTCAGAAAATGAAGATCATGGCATCTGGTCCCATCACTTCATGGGAAACAGATGGGGAAACAG
>NW_011494625.1:6732909-6740394 GCF_000754665.1 Bison bison bison
CAGAGACATTACTTTGCCAAAAAAGGTCCATCTAGTCAAGGCTATGGTTTTTCCAGTGGTCATGTATGAATGTGAGAGTTGGACTGTGAAGACAGCTGAGTGCCAAGAATTAATGCTTTTGAACTGTGGTGTTGGAGAAGACTCTTGAGAGTCCCCTGGACTGCAAGGAGATCCAACCAATCCTTTCTAAAGGAGATCAGCCCTGGGTGTTCTTTGGAAGTACTGATCCTAAAGCTGAAACTCCAGTACTTGGGCCACCTCATGCGAAGAGTTGACTCACTGGAAAAGACTCTGATGCTGGGAGGAATTGGGGGCAGGAGCAAAAGGGAACAACAGAGGATGAGATGGCTAGATGGCATCACTGACTCGATGGACGAGAGTTTGAGTGAACTCCAGGAGATGGTGATGGACAGGGAGGCCTGGTGTGCTGAGATTCATGGGGTCGTAAAGAGTTAGACACGACTGAGCGACTCAACTGAACTGAAAGTCATATGTGTGTGTGTATATATATATATGTATGTATAAAATACTGAGTAGACTTCACACATTATTTGAACATTTTGTGTAAATTTGTACCAATATTAATACCATACTTCTAGACTTCTCATCAACCCACACATTCACAAGGAATATCTGAGGTCATTTGGCCTTTTACAACTCTTGTAGAGTGAAATATTCTGTCATTATTAAGAATTGTGTCAATTGTTTAGATTTAAATTTTTCATTTTTTATTTTAATTCTTCCCAACTTATCTCATGAATCCTTATATTCTACCATTTCTTCTATAGACATAGACTTCTCCCTAGTTGCCACAAGTCCTACTTACTTTTAGAGTGGCTTTGCTTTCATTATTTGTTCTACTTTTAATATATATTTCAAGTGTATCTCTATTGAAGAAATACTATCTGTTTTTCAAGGCTCAAAATAAGTACTATACGTTTTCATCATTTGCTGATTTCCCCAACTGAGCTGTGTGGGGTTTTTTGCTGTAAATTATAGATAGTAAATATTGTCACTATGCCTCCATTTCATTAATTTTTATTTTTAAATTTTACTTATTTTTATTGACATATAGCTGATTTACAATGTGTTAACTTCAGGTGTAAAGGATAGTGATTTAGTGTTATAAATATACTGTATATATATATATATATACATACACAAGTATATATTTAGGTTATTTTCCATTTAATAATTCAGTATTTGTGTTATATACATATATATACACATATTATATATATGTTTGTTATATGTACATATATATATACATATATATGTATATAGGTTCTTTTCCATTATAGTTTTTTACAAAATATTGAATATAGTTCCCTGTTCTTTACAGTAGATCCTTGTTGTTTATCTATTTTATATATAGTAGTTTGAATATTTTAATCACAAACTCCTAATTTATGCCCCTCTTTTCTCTTTGATAAATAAAAGTTTGTTTTCTAAGTCTGTGTGTCATTCCTGTTTTATAAATAAGTTCATTTGTATCATCATTTAAGATTCCACATGTAAGTGATATCATAGGCTACTTGTCTTTGTCTGACTTACTTCACTTAGTATGATAATCTCTAGGTCTCCACACGCACACACATGCATGCTTAGTTTTTCAGTTGTGTCCAACTCTCTGTGACCCACTGGACTGTGGCCCACCAGGCTTCTCTCTTCATGGGATTTTTCAGGCAAGAATGCTGTAGTAGCTGCCATTTCCTTCTCTAGGAGATCTTCCTGACCCAGGGATCAAACGTGCATTTTCTGTCTCCAGCATTGCAGGTAGATTCTTTACCCACTGAGCTATCAGGAAATAATCTATGATAATTTATATCACTATATTTATAATAATATTATATAATAATTTAAAATATAATTATATTTTGTAATAATTAAATTATTATAAAATAATTTATAATTTTATTTTCTATAATCCATGATAATCTCTAGGTCTTTCCATGTTGCTTCAAATGACATTATTTCATTTTTTAATTGCTGAGTAATATTCCATTGTGTGTGTATATCATATTTTTATCCTTCCATCTTCAATGGCATTTACATTGCTTCCATGTCTTGGCTGTTATAAATAGTGCTGCTATATCTCAATCTTAAATTTACTGTTTTAATTCCAATTTTGCCACTTATTAGACATGTTGCCTTGAACAAATTCCTTAATTTTCTAAGTCACACTCTCCACTTCTGTTTAAGGTAAATGTTAATTTCTATGCTAGCCAATTTATAGAATTGTTGTGAGAAAAGAGTGAAGCAATGGTTTAATATTACACTAAAGTTACATTAATGTTATCATCTTAGCTAGGCAGTAAAGGACTTGAAATTGAAAAGCAGATAGAATCCTAGTCTGACTAGAATGTTCTAACCAAGGTGTTGTGTGACCACTAACGAATTTGGAGATAGCCTGAATCTCAATTCGATTGTCACTCTCCAGAAAAATTATTATGCATGCACAGATCCATATTTTTCATCTGTCCATCTCACTTAGGGTTTTGAACATGATAGATATTGAAACAGATATTGAACCAGAAAGTCATGTACTTTCAAAGGTTTCACAAATTACAGATTATTCCTGTCCAAAAGAGATGCTTCAGAATATGGTGAGGCTTTAAATAGCAGAAGATGTTAGATCAAAACCCAGTTTATTAACCTGTCCACACAGATCGATGAATACAGTACATTATTTTACTAGTAATGTAACATTTCCCAACATGACTGAGCACCCAGACTGTTGCTTCTGTTTGGGTTCTAACTCATGGTTATAAAGTTACATAAGAATCAACACCATCTTCACCTGGTGCCTGAGGAATATTTTACCATATTGAACAATTCATACTGCCCTTAAATTCTGGGTGTATGTAAGTATGTCTAGACATAATATGTGAGAAGTGTGATAGCTGTTTCTTCATATTGACAACTGGCTGGTCAATGAACACCAGCATTGCCATTATTTGGTATAAAAAATATTTAATATCAATTGCATAAAATTTTAAAAACATTTCAGTCTTATTTAAATAATTTAATAAATTATTGGGTGCAAATATATGATATAATGGTGATAACATAATTGGTAATGAAAAAGGTATACAAGAAGGAATTTTGGCCAAACTTCAAAAGAACTCTTTGGTTATAAATTACCTACCACTTGAATATTTTACTGGAGACAGGACATTAACTGTGCCAGTAATGATGACATCCTTTGGAACAATTCAAAGATTATGTATGAGATTTTTCTGGATCTCTCTAAAGATGGAGCATATTGATGGAACACATTTCAAATTTGACATGATGGGAATGCTGACTAAATCTTTTTTAAAATGTAATGAGATTAAATCTAGAGAAAATGTAAACTGTACTAAAAGAGTGCAACAAAACAGCTAAAGATTCTCCAAATAAAGAGCAAAACATGGTTAACAGAAAAAATAAAATTCTGAATTTCCTTTACCCAAAGGAGATAGATATATATATATATATATATATTTGCTAGTAAAAGGCTGGCAAATGCTTAATGACAACAACAAAAAAAGCTAAAAAGCTCAAGTAGAATTCAAATAGATGTATATTCAACTGTATCACTGTAAAAGGGATTTATAAATATTTAGGGAAAAATACATCTTTCAAAGCAAAAGAAACTGCATGTGAAATATGCAACAACAACAACAACCAAATACTTCAATGAAATACATAAAGGTCAGGGAGTTATAACAAAATATGCATAACTTTGAAGAAGATTCACATACACACAAAACCTGAAATTAATTTCCATAGAGACCCTTTTGGAGAAGGCAATGGCAACCCACTCCATTACTATTGCCTGGAAAATTCCATGGATGGAGGAGCCTGGTAGGCTGCAGTCCATGGGGTCGCGAAGAGTTGGACATAACTGAGCGACTTCACTTTCACTTTTCTCTTTCATGCATTGGAGAAGGAAATGGCAACCCACTCCAGTGTTCTTGCTTGGAGAATCCCAGGGACGGGGGAGCCTGGTGGGCTGCTGTCTATGGGGTCGCACAGAGTTGGACATGACTGAAGCGACTTAGCAGCAGCAGAGACCCTTTTCTCTGGCATCATATATCGTGGTGTTTTCTCAGTCAAAGAGAGATTTGAAAGTATTAAATAACTTCTATTTTTATTTTTTATTACAGCATATCAGTATTAAAATATTGAGGGACAAATAACTTCTAAAATATTGTAAGTCTCTAGATGATGCTTTAAGAACTAGTAAATATTTCCATATGTTAATAATAAAATTTATATGATAAATTTAAATATTTTACAATAATTTCCATAATAAATTTATTTATTGTAATTGATTATAACATTTAATATAACACTATTAACTATTTATAAATCTGTTCTTTTATAAATAAGGAAGTTCCAGTTAATAAGTTTCTCTATATTGAGATTGCTTTTAAAAATAACTAAAGTTTTAAAAAATCAAGAATGGGTGTCTAATATTTCATTGCTATCAGTAGAACATAAATTATGTGAAAAACATCTAATTATAGTAACATAATTAAGGATTCTGCTAGAATGAAGTCAAGAAAATGAAATACTGTGGAATAAATATGTAATAACTTATTAACTGAGCTTCCCGGGTGGTTCAGTTGGTAAAGAATCCCCTTGCCAGTGCAGGAGACATGGGTTCAATCCCTGAGTGGGAAAGATCCCCTGGAGAAGGAAACTCAACCCACTCCAGAATTCTTGCCTGAGAAATCCCATGGACAGAGGAACCTGGGGGCTACAGTCCATGGAGTCACAAAGAGTTGAACATTATTTAGCTGGTAAAGAATCCTCCTGCAATTCAGGAGACCCTGGTTTGATTCCTGGGTCAGAAAGATCCGCTGCAGAAGGGATAGGCTACCCCCTCCAGTATTCTTGGGTTTCCCTTGCAGCTCAGCTGGTAAAGAATCTGCCTGCAATGTGGGAGACCTGGGCTCGATCCCTGGGTTGGGAAGATACCCTCGAGAAGGGAAAGGCTACTCACTCCACTATCTTGGCCTGGAGAATTCCATGGACCGTGTAGTCCATGTGGTCGCAGAGTCAGACTCGACTGAGTGACTTTCACTTTCTCTTTCCACTTTAGCGATCAAACAATAACAACAAATTTATTAATTATTCATGTTTTTATATTTTTATTCAAACATTGCTAGTTTATCAACAGAAGAATCAGATACATGCAATAACAATTTAACTCAGTCATATATTGCCTATTTTAAATCAAAAAACAGACATCTATACTTATATATTTGGGGTTCTTTGGTAGCACAGGGGTAAAGAATCTGCCTGCCAATGCAGCAGACACAGGAGACAGGCATTCTATCCCTGGGTCAGGAAGATTCTCTGGAGGATGTAATGGCAATCCACTCCAGTGTTCTTGCCTGGGAAATCCCATGGACAGAAGAGCATGGCAGGCGACAGAGCATGGGTTGCTAGAGCTGGATACGACTGATCACTGAGCACACACACATATTTATATATATTACTCTTTTTTTTTTACTTTATTTTTTTTAATTTTATTTTATTTTTAAACTTTGCAATATTGTATTGGTTTTGCCAAATATTGAAATGAATCTGCCACAGGTATACATGTGTTCCCCATCCTGAACCCTCCTCCCCCCTCCCTCCCCATACCATCCGTCTGGGTCATCCCAGTGCACCAGCCCCAAGCATCCAGTATCGTGCATCGAACCTAGACTGGTGACTCGTTTCATACATGATAGTATACATGTTTCAATGCCATTCTCCCAAATCTTCCCACCCTCTCCCTCTCCCACAGAGTCCATAAGACTGAAAGATGATAACAGTAACCCTGTATACGAGACAGCAAAAGAGACACTGATGTATATCTATTATTCTTATTGTGAGGAAATTTTGAAAAGATAGGTGTCTTTTCCTTACATCTGCTAACATGGTTCATCATTTCAAATATGTAAACCCCTAGCATGAAGGTCTAGTTTTGGATTCTTGTCACTGTCCACAAATTTTAACTGAGAGACCTATACTGAATACACCCAACTTTTGGACTCTCCTCATTAAACACACTATTCCACTATGTACATACATTGCAAGATATAAGTCACTTCCAGGGCTTATACTTTTCAGATAATATTGACATTAATTTAAGAAGATATGAAATATTATATCTTGTCAAAACTATGCAGCCTTGGATAAGTTCCTATTTCCTGTCTGTCTTATATTGACCACATCTGTGCTCTGCAGAAGAAATTACTTTTCCTATTACTTGATTTATGTGCATATTTTCTTTGTTAAGTTGGCCTTGGGACATACTGTCAATGGTATTTTTTGAACTTTATAAAATAATCAGCATATAAAATCAAGCATGACATATTTAGAAAGACAAACCTCTCTTGATTGTTATGATAGATTTCTTTCATCTCATTTTTTTCTGAAGCAGTTCCATTTGATTATCAGAAATCATAATTTAATCTTGCTGAAAGCTACATACCTACAAGTATAACCTTACAATCATGGATGGGACTTTGCGATGTCAAACAGAATGTAAAAGTCAAATATCCCACCCTTCTATCTCTAAATTAACATGAGGAAGACTACATATTTACAAAAGAAAATTGAGGCCAGTATTAGCATGATATTAAAAGACGTTTACTCCTTGAAAGTAAAGTCATGACCAAACAGGACAGCATATTAAAAAGCAGAGGCATTACTTTGTCAACAAAAGTCCACCTAGTCAAGGCTATGGTATTTCTAGTAGTCATGTTTGGATGTGGGAGTTGGACTATAAAGAAAGCTGAGCGCAGAAAAACTGATGCTTTTGAACTGTGGTGTTGGAGAAGACTCTTGAGAGTCACTTGGCCTGCAGGGAGATCCAATAGGTCCATCCTAAAGGAAATCAATCCTGGGTGTTCATTGGAAGGACTGATGTTGAAGCTGAACTCCAACATTTTGGCCACCTGATGCGAAGAGCTGACTCATTGGGAAAGACTCTAATGTTGGGAAAGATTGGAGGCAGGAGGAGAAGGGGATGACAGAGGATGAGATCGTTAGACGGCATCACTGACTCAATGGACATGAGTTTGGTTAAACTCCACCAGTTGGTGATGGACAGGGAGACCTGGCATACTGCGGTTCGGTTCAGTTCAGTTCAGTCGCTCAGTTGTATCTGACTCTTTACAACCTCATGAACTGCAGCACGCCAGGCCTCCCTGTCCATCACCAACTCCTGGAGTTCACCCAGACTCATGTCCATTGAGTCGGTGATGCCATCCAGCCATCTCATCCTCTGTCGTCCCCTTCTCTTCCTGCCCCCAGTCCCTCTCAGCATCAGTCTTTTCCAATGAGTCAACACTTTGTATGAGGTGGCCAAAGTATTGGAGTTTCAGCTTTAGCATCAGTACTTCCAAAGAATACCAAGGACTGATCTCCTTTAGAATGGACTAGTTGGATCTCCTTGCAGTCCCAGGGACTCTCAAGAGTCTTCTCCAACACCACAGTTCA
>NW_011494625.1:6740494-6741382 GCF_000754665.1 Bison bison bison
ACTCAGCTGTCTTCACAGTCCAACTCTCACATCCATACATGACCACAGGAAAAACCATAGCCTTGACTAGATGGACCTTTGTTGGCAAAGTAATGTCTCTGCTTTTGAATATGCTATCTAGGTTGGTCATAACTTTCCTTCCAAGGAGTAAGCGTCTTTTGATTTCATGGCTGCAATCACCATCTGCAGTGATTTTGGAGCCCAAAAAATAAGGTCTGACACTGTTTCCACTGTTTCCCCATCTATTTCCCATGAAGTGATGGGACCAGATGCCATGATCTTAGTTTTCTGAATGTTGAGCTATAAGGCAACTTTTTCATTCTCCTCTTTCACTTTCATCAGGAGGCTTTTCAGTTCCTCTTCACTTTCTGCCATAAATGTGGTGTCATCTGCATATCTGAGGTTATTGATATGTCTCCCAGAAATCTTGATTCCAGCTTGTGCTTCTTCCAGCCCAGTGTTTCCCATGATGCACTCTTCATAGGAGTTAAATAAGCAGGGTAACAATATACAGCCTTGACCTATTTGGAACCAAGCTGTTGTTCCACATCCAGTTCTAACTGTTGCTTCCTGACCCGCATACAGGTCTCTTAAGAGCCAGGTCAGGTGGTCTGGTATTCCCATTTCTTTCAGAATTGTCCACAGTTTATTGTGATCCACAGTCAAAGTAAATCCACAGTCAAAGTCCTTGGCATAGGCAATAAAACAGAAATAGATGTTTTTCTGGAACTCTTTTGCTTTTTTGATGATCTAGCAGATGTTGGCAATTTGATCTCTGGTTCCTCTGCCTTTTCTAAAACCAGCTTGAACATCTGGAAGTTCACGGTTCACATATTGTTGAAGCCTGGCTTGGAGAATTTTGAGCATTACTTTACTAACGTGTGAGAT
>NW_011494625.1:6741482-6741672 GCF_000754665.1 Bison bison bison
TCTAAAACCAGCTTGAACATCTGGAAGTTCACGGTTCACATATTGTTGAAGCCTGGCTTGGAGAATTTTGAGCATTACTTTACTAACGTGTGAGATGAGTGCAACTGTGCTGTAGTTTGAGCATTCTTTGGCATTGCCTTTCTTTGGGATTGGAATGAAAACTGACCTTTTCCAGTCCTGTGGCCTCTGC
>NW_011494625.1:6741772-6766344 GCF_000754665.1 Bison bison bison
CTGTGGCCTCTGCTGAGTTTTCCAAATTTGCTGGCATATTGAGTGCAGCACTTTCACAGCATCATCTTTTAGGATTTGAAATAGCTCAACTGGAATTCCAATACCTCCACTAGCTTTGTTCGTAGTGATGCTCTCTAAGGCCCACTTGACTTCACACTCCAGGATGTCTGGCTCTAGGTGAGTGATCACACCATCGTGATTATCTTGGTCATGAAGATCTTTTTTGTACAGTTCTTCTGTGTAGTCTTGCCACCTCTTCTTAATATCTTCTGCTTCTGTTTAGGTCCATATCATTTCTGTCCTTTATCGAGCCCATCTTTGCCTGAAATGTTCCTTTGGTATCTCTAATTTTCTTGAAGAGATCTCTAGTCTTTCCCATTCTGTTGTTTTCCTCTATTTCTTTGCATTGATCGGTGAGGAAGGCTTTCTTATCTCTTCTTGCTATTCTTTTGAACTCTGCATTCAGATGCTTATATCTTTCCTTTTCTCCTTTGCTTTTCACTTCTCTTCTTTTCACAGCTATTTGTAATATGGGGTCGCAAAGAGTCAGACATGACTGAGTGACTGAACTGAACTGAATTATCATGAAAACTTTATCAATATTTAAGAATCCTATAACTAAGATAGTGTAGCCAAAAAGTAATAGTCTATCTATCTAGCTGTCTATCTGTTTATCTTCAGTTATTTTTAGAAAGAGAGCCATAAATTCCTCTTGTGTATTTCTGGACATCCAGGTATCATCTTGTCTTTTTAAATTTATTTAATATATAAATCATCTCTATTGCTTATCTCAATTCTAGTGGAAAGTGAAAATCTCTTGGCAACATTTCCAAAATTTCTAGAAGCTTATCTTTTCATGTTCATTTTTTTGTCTTGTTGCAGTTTAAATTTCAACCACTAATACATAGTTATTATCTTTCCCTCCTTTGTTAGAATACAGAGATGAAACCCATCTTCTTCTGGAAAATACATGCAAGCATCCAACTTTATCAAGATTTAAGACAACAGAATTTTATAAGCAAATTTTTAAAACAATTGTACATTGTTCAAGTCTCAAGTGGCAGGAAATAAGTGTGTTAATATCTGGTATTCATTTATCTTCCTTCGTAGCTGTTCAGGATCTAGGATGTCTCATTCTCTGTCTCTTCTGTCTGCCCTTTTATTACCTCACACTGTAAAACATTTGAGGATTTTTGCCAATAAAAGACAATTTTTGATACTTGACAGTTTTTCAGGTAATGCAATTTATCTTTCTCCCCTTATGTTAACAATTAACAATTTCTTCCAGAAATCCTTGGGTTTTCTAAATTTTAGATTAAGCATTTTGTATATTTCAGAAAGAAATTTCTTATGGCAGCAATCTTTCTATCAGTTAAAAATGAGCTCATAGGAGATAAAATAATAGCAAGTCTAATGCAGTCTGCCTTCACTTGTTCTTAAGTGGAACCTACATTCTTATGCAAGACATATAATGAATCTCTAAGATTTTTCTTCTATATATCTCAGCTAAGGAATAGAATGAGATCTAATCTGGAGTGACTTTCCTCAGCTGTCCACTCAGGGTTTTCCAGTGTAAGTCACATTGTTAAGCTAACAGAGCAAAACTAAGTAAAATAAAACCATGTGTGCCACTAAGGTTTCATTATTTTAAAACTCACTGTAGCCTACTGGAAACTCTATCAACTCCAGTCCAAAATACTGGCCCAACTCTATCTTTGAATGTGATCCTATTCTTTGAAACAATGAACCCTTATTGAAACTTATATTACATCCATAAAGCTATAGTGAGTCTTCAGTTGAAGTATATTCTCCTTCATAGATGTTTGTGAATGATCAGTTCCAGGTTGAGAGAAATTATATTACTTTACTCTCTCTGTAGTTAAGCAGCTAAATTTTAGGTATACTTACAGAGTCAAGATCTCAGTTTCCATAATTCTGATGCTAGGAACTCAATCTGCTTTCATTTTTCTCTTTGAACATTGCAACTGAAAACTTTATTTCCTCTAAATAGCCTGTGAAGTATAATTCAGTCTTGTCAAGGAATACAGAGTACAATGTATAACCAAACAAAGAGTCTGGTGACTTTCATAAGTTTTATTTCACTGATTCTAATGTTTTACCTACATTTGTGTGTGTGTGTGTATTTTACCTATATTTTAACATTTCAGAAATCAGGACAGATTATTTAATTCCTATTTCTCACTGTCTGTAAAGTAAGCACTAGTATTATTTTAATGTATTTATTTATTAATGTCAAAGTTTTATTGATAATCAGTACAATTCAGTATCTCAGTCATGTCTGTCTCTTTGCAATCCCATGAACCATAGCACGCCAGGCCTCCCTGTCCATCACCAACTTCCGGAGTCCACCCAAACCCACGTCCATTGAGTACGTGATGCCATCCAACCATCTCATCCTCTGTCATCCCCTTCTCCTCCTGCCTTCAATCTTTCCAAACACCAGGGTCTTCTCAAATGAGTCAGCTCTTCACATCAGGTGGCCAAAATCTTGGAGTTTCAGCTTTAACATCAGTCTTTCCAATGAACACCCAGGACTGATTTCCTTTAGGATGGACCTGTTGGAGCTCCTTGCAGTCCAGGGGACTCTCAAGAGTCTTCTCCAACACCACAGTTCAAAAGCATCAATTCTTCTGTGCTCAGCTTTATTTATAGTCCAACTCTAACATCCATACATAACTACTGGAAATACCATAGCTTTGACTAGATGGACTTTTGTTGACAAAGTAATGTCTTTGCTTTTTAATATGCTATCTAGTTTACTCCAAGGAGTAAGCGTCTTTTAATTTCATGGATGCCGTCACCATCTGCAGTGATTTTGGAGCCCCAAAAAACAAAGTCAGCCACTGTTTCCCCATCTACTTGCCATGAAGTGATGGGACCAGATGCCATGATCTTCGTTTTCTGAATGTTGAGCTTTAAGCCAACTTTGTCACTCTCCACTTTCACTTTCATCAAGAGGCTTTTGAGTTCCTCTTCACTTTCTGCCATAAGGGTGGTGTCATCTGCATATCTGAGGTTATTCATATTTCTCCTGGCAATCTTGATTCCAGCTTATGCTTCTTCCAGCCCAACATTTCTCATGATGTACTCCGCATAAAAGTTAAAAAAAAAAGCAGATCCTTTTTTTTTATAAATGGATCAATATACATACATTATTATAATCATTGTTATTATTACTACTATAATTATTAAGAGTGCTAATTTTGTTAGTTTTTTAGATAAACTTTTAACACTGAAAGCAAGTATAGGAGGATACACAGTGAATTAAACCAATGATAATTTATATTGACTGAACATCTACTCTATCACAGGTGCTGTACTGAACACTTTTACTAATGTTTAAAACTTTTCAATACGTTTTATTGAAATATAAAACATTTTTATATTTCAATAAAATATATGGAATATAATTTATTGAAATATAAAATATATCCATGGAATATATACCATTGTCCCTATTGTACAGATGAGGAGATCAAGTATTAGAAAGGATAAGTAACTTTCCTGAGGCAGTACTCATGAGTGGAAGAGCCAAGATTCTAAGCCACATGTAACTACAAAGCCTGAATCTTTATGTGCCTCCCTGAAAATAGAGACTGTATTTTATCCATAGGCCCTATTATACAGTAAGTTCTGAAAAGGTTTTTTTTTTTTTTTTTAATAGTAAACAAAAAACATCTGACTGTTCCATGAAATCTTATCAATAGATAAATTTAGTAGAACTTCTGGACTTTAATTTGCTAATCTAAAAAGTAATGAATTATTTTGGATAAATTCAAGTTATTTTCAGTTATAAAATGCTTGATTCTACTTCCTACAGGGCATGTATCTCTACAACACAGAAGTAAATTCCTATAGTTATTGAAAAGACTACTTTCAGTGGGATCCTTTCAACAGGTTTACTTCTACTTTATTCTCATAATCACTTGTTGGAGTAGAGAGAGATTTAAATAGTAATACAATTGTATTTTTCCTTTTGAATCCACTTAATTTACTCGTCAAAATTTGTTGAAAGTCCATTTTTGAAGATCTCAAAAGATAGCATCTTATAAAAGTGTGATGTAGAGCAGCTTATTATGCTTCGAATGCCTGTCTTGTTCACATTTTTTTCTTATTGGCTTGGCTTGTTTGACTAATACTGGGTATTGGTCTCAAGGGCTATTGATTTTTAGGTTGACCAGTGGCCCACTGGTGACTAGATAGGAGACTATGCTTGAGCAATACTGTGTCAGTGACCAACTGAACCTATGTTACACCTCTTCCTCTCCTTCTTTCTCTCTCTCTCACTGTCACTCTCTCTCAAAACCTTTTAAAAATATGCATATGATGGTGTAGACCATCAAAGGCTGTAGAAAATGTATCTTTGGTACTTCCTAAAACATTCATGGGGTTGCAAAGAGTCGGACATGACTGAGCGACTGAACTGAACTGAAAACATTGTCTTCCTCTACACAAAGTGAAAATTTAAGTGAAGTAAGTTTATGCTAGATTTCACTTAGCATAAAAGGGTTGACTATGTAACTCATTTCCCAACCTTTTACATAGATTACCTTAATTTCTTTCAGCCATCTTTATTTTCTCCCTATTACTCTCAGCTTGGTTCTTTTTCTTCCAGATCCCAAAACACAGCAGGAAGCTTAAGTTTTAAATATCTATTTCTAACTGGTAAAGAAGGCAGAATTCTTTATAGGCAACAACTGTGCAACCAGTGCTCAATTGGGAAGTATTTATATAAAAGTCCTTAGTAAGGAACTCATTTATGTAACAGGTCAATAAGTGTGTGTTCACCTCTGACCAAAACCTAGTATGTGATTCAACCATCCAAATGAAGAATTTCAGAAACATATCTGTATTTGTGTGAATAATCAGAACATGTAAATAAATATCAATACATGCTGTTAGCATCCATAAAATTTAATAGTTTAACTTGTACATTTTCCAAGAAATTCAGTTTTTATTTTGATTTAAATTATCAGTTTTAATTCTCTGGGTGGTTAGAAACAGTATTTTAGTCTCCCAATCCTATTGCTTATTTTGTCATATATCTTGATGGAGTACATGTATTTAAGTGTATGTATGAAAGAGAAAGTGTGTGTGAGAGTGTGTATGTGAAAAGTTTTCAGCTGTAAATATTTATTTTTCATTTATTAGGGGCCCTGTAACTGTACTGAAATGCTTTTGTTAACATGCAGACCTTTGATACTCAAAGTGTGGTTCTTGAACCAGCAGCCTTGGCTTCACAAAGAACTTATTAGAAATGTTGAATTTCGATGTTTAAACCAAATGTATTGAATGAGAATCTGCATTAACGTGATCCGCAGCAGGTGATTTGTGTGCGCAGTGCATTTTGAGAAGTGCTGCTGAGGAGCATTACTCCTATAACTCTGTTCTGGGTGATACTCATTGTTTTCATCATTGTCTTTCTCTTCATTTTAAACAACATCATAATATATTTTCTTATCTCTGTTTCCTTTAGATTGTGATGTTTAAGTTTTCAGTGATCCCTTTATTCCTTATTTATCTTGTTTTAATTATCACTGTCACAAATAGTATTTTTCTTGGGCACTTTGCCTTACCACATGGGATTTCAGATTTTGAATACCCTGTATTATGATTATCAAATGTTTTGGTTAATTTCATCACTAATCATGAAATGGAGCAGGACTTGTAGTCCTTCCCCACCATGTTCTCAGCCTGACTTTTGACTTTAGCCAAAGAATAAGTTTAATAAGTGAGAAATGTAGAAACAAATAAATGCAGACCAACAAGGCTAAATAGTAATGGTTCAGTCATTAAGTGAAGTCAAGGAACTTTGGTTTCTCCTCAAGAGCTAGTAGCTCAGTTGGTAAAGAATCTGTCTGCATTGTGGGAGACCTGGGTTCAGTCCCTGAGTTGGAAAGGTCCCCTGGAGAAGGGAAAGGCTACCCACTCTAGTATTCTTAATACTTAAAAAGTATTAAGTGACTTTCACTTTTACTTTCTTTCAAGGGCTATGGATAATATTTTGAGCCATATCCTGTGAGCTGTCTTAAAGGTACAAAACTTCCACCAGGTGGAAAAAGTTAACTATATGATGACCAGGCTGTAGCCATGATCTAAGCTGCCACAATTCAGAAAATTAACCTCAATTATATGGGAATAAAAAATCCAGGAACTGAAAATTAATTCTACTTAAAACAGTCAAGATGACCCTGATTAGACCACCCTATGACCAATTTCAAGATGACTGTCAGAGCTTTGTGTAGCCCCCTCCCTCTCATAAAATATCCTGCTCACTGATTGTCAGTATAGGGAGTCAGCCTTTGGACAGGAGTTCCCCGCTCTGCTCTCCCCAGCTGCTTATCCAAAATAAAACAAACTTCCCTTTCCACCAACCTTGCATCTTTATTGGATTTTGAGCCGGGAGCACCAAGACCCCCACTTTTGGTGGCAATCATATGTTTCATGGGATCAAGATGAAACATATGATTACCACCAAAAGTGGGGGTCTTGGTGCTCCCTGCTCATTTGATACTGTATATCTTAGGACAGGATGTTTATTTATGAGTCTAAACTTTTTAATTAATTCTATTAGAAGATTGTCCATCTCTGACATGAAACAAATGAATATCCTATATGTATATTTTGATATTTCTATTTTTAACATTCTATTTCCTGGAACATGGTGGAAGAAGAGTCTTGGGATTCAAGTCCTCTTCTCCTCCTTTCAGGCTAAATAGTCCTTGGCAAATAACTTCCCTTAATGCAATATCTTCAAAACTGGTATAGGAATAGGTTTTGTAATGAAGGGGAAATGAATTCTCTAAAGCATCTAAAAAAGCATTTTGGACACCACTGGCTCTCAAATATGGCAAAGTCTTTTCTTTATCCCACATAGATACAGAAAAGAAATAAAATGTCTGTGTTTCTCACATTGCTGTCTCATCCTGAACTGCTGCTTCCTTGGCAAACCAAACTTTTGAAACTTCAGCTCTTCCTGGATGCCATGTCCGGATCACATAATCCTCTTCGTGACCTGGGGATTCCTTGAGCCACTGAGATTGTCCCCTGGATTTCTTGACTTCTGAAAGCTTGCAGTGATATGAGGCATGAAAGAAACTTCTGCTCAGACACTTAATGAAAATAAGGTAATACAACCATGAGCAATCTGCTTAAAAAGATATGAGAAATGAACCTATATTTGCATTTCTGTTCTTAGACTATCTCATCAGTGTCTATAAGACTCTAAAGTGTGGAGAATTTGTTTTTTGAGGGAGGAATAAGTATCCTCAAAGAACAATGCATACCGAGAAATTTTTGAGATATATAATGCCAGTGAGATTATTCATATTTTATCATTACAAATTTTAATAATCACTTGGTAAATAACGTTTTAGACCCTGTATATACAAGGATGATAAAATTTTATCTCCTCATAGAACTTAAATCCATGTGAGAAAAAAATAATTAACAAATTAAAAGACAAAAGCCATAACTTCAGAGATGTTAAAAATTATGAGGAAAATACTATAAGGTAATGTGGTAGAATTTATACAAAAATTATCCCAATCCTCTAGCTCTCCTTATATCAATGCTCTTTGCTATATGGCCTGGTAGTTACTCCCATTAATAAGCGTGGTCTTTTTTTTGTCACCTCTGGACTCTGGGTTGGCTTTGTGACTTGGGGATTATGATGGAAATGACAGTGTGCCATTTCTGTGAATGAGTCTCAGAACCTAGCATGTGCTTCCACTAGCTCTTTTAAAGTAAGGCTGGACTAACCTGCTGGATAATGAGGAATATGTGACCCTGACACTGGCATTAACCCATGCATCAGTCAGTGAACCACCAGATATGTAAGTAAAGTCATCCTAGAACAGCCAATCCCATAGCCAATTCACCAGTTGATGCAGGAAGGAACCTAGCTGACATCAGCCGAACCTACCTGGCCTCAAAGAGGAGATGTACTCATGCTCAAATCCATAGACTTAGCCATAGACTCAGGGGAAATAATTCATAATTACTTAACATTCTAAATTTTAAAGTGGTCTATCACACATCAATAGATAACTGATACAGGTGGAAATGACTGGGAGAAAGTCTGGATGTTAGATACAAGGAAGAAGGGACATCAAAGAGACTTTTGAACTGAAGGGGGAAAAATGATAAAATGTTAGCAATGCAGGCATTTGGGATCTATCCAGGTAGGAGCTATAAAAAGCACTAAGGCACTAAGGAAGCACTAGAGGAAGTTTGTCATAGAACAAGGGAAAGTCAGGGTGACTTTAAGAAAATAACCAAGAAGATTAATTAAAAACATCACTGGTAAGATAAGCAGATGCCTCATTAGGCAAATTACTTTGGCGTTGAGTGGCTGGATTAGGGAAGGTTTGTGTGCAGTATTCAGTTATGTCCAACTCTTTCTGACTGCATGGACAGTAGCCTGCCAGGTTCCCCTTTGCATAGGATTTCCCGGGCAAAATGGTGGAGTGGGTTGCCATTTCCTACTCCAGGGGATCTTCCTGACCCAGGGACTGACCTGTGGCTCTTGTACTTCCTTTATCGGTAGGCGGTTCTTTACAGCTGAGCCACCTGGGAAGCCCCAGTGAAGGTTTAGTTTCAGTTCAGTTCAGTTCAGTCGATCCATCCTGTCCGACTGTTTGCAACCCCATGAACTGCAACACATCAGGCCTCCCTGTCCATCACCAACTCCCAGAGTTTAACCAAACTCATGTCCATTGAGTCGGTGATGCCATCAGCCATTCTCATCCTCTGTTGTCCCCTTCTACTCCTGCCGTCAATCTTTCCCAACATCAGTGTCTTTTCAAATGAGTCAGCTCTACGCATTAGGTGGCCAATGTATTGGAGTGTCAGCTTCAGCATCAGTCCTTCCAATGAACATTCAGGACTGATCTCCTTTAGAATGGACTAGTTGGATCTCCTTGCAGTCCAAGGAATTCTCAAGAGTCTTCTCCAACACCACAGTTGAAAAGCATCCGTTCTTCAGTGCTCAGCTTTCTTTATAGTCCAACACTCACATCCATACATGACTACTGGAAATACCATAGCCATGACAAGATGGACCTTTGTTGGCAAAGTAATGTCTGCCTTTTAATATGCTGTCTAGGTTGGTCATAACTTTTCTTCGAAGGAGTAAGCATCTTTTAAATTTCATGGCCGCAGTCACCCTTTGCAGTGATTTTGGAACCCCCTAAAATAAAGTTTGACCCTGTTTCCACTGTTTCCCCATCTATTTTCCATGAAGTGATGGGACCGGATGCCATTATTTTAGTTTTCTGAATGTTGAGCTTTAAGCCAACTTTTTCACTCTCCCCTTGAACTTTCATCAGTAGGATTTTTAGTTCTTCTTCACTTTCTGCCATAAGGGTGGTGTCACCTACATATCTGAGGTTATTGATATTTCTCCCGGCAATCTTGATTCCAGCTTGTGTTTCCTATAGCCCAGCTTTTCTCATGATGTACACTGCATAGAAGTTAAATAAGCAGGGTGACAATATAAAGCCTTGACGTACTCCTTTTCCTACTTAGAATCAGTCTATTGTTCCATGTCCAGTTCTAACTGTTGCTTCCTAACCTTCATATAGGTTTCTCAAGGGGCAGGTCAGGTGGTGTAGTATTCCCATCTCTTTCAGAATTTTCCACAGTTTATTGTGAGCCACACAGTCAAAGGTTCTGGCATAGTCAATAAAGCAGAAACAGATATTTTTCTGAAACTCTCGCTTTTTTGATGATCCAGCAGATGTTGGCAATTTGATCTCTGGTTCCTCTGCCTTTTCTAAAACCAGCTTGAACATCAGGAAGTTCACAGTTCACGTATTGCTTAAGCCTGGCTTGGAGAATTTTGAGTATTATTTTACTAGCGTGTGAGATGAGTGCAATTGTATGGTAGTTTAAGCATTCTTTGGCATTGCCTTTATTTGGGATTGGAATGAAAACTGCCCTTTTCCAGTCCTGTGGCCACTGCTGAGTTTTCCAAATTTGCTGACATATGAGTGCAGCACGTTCACAGCATCATCTTTCAGGATTTGGAATAGCTCAACTGGAATTCCATCACCTCCACTAGCTTTGTTCATAGTGGTGCTTCCTAACACCCACTTGACTTCACATTCCAGGATGTCTGGCTCTAGGTGAGTGATCATACCATTGTGATTATGTGGGTTGTGAAGATATTTTTTGTACAGTTCCTCTGTGTGTTTTTGCCAACTCTTCTTAATGTCTTCTGCTTCTGTTAGGTCCCTACCATTTCTGTCCTTTATTGAGCCCATCTTTGTATGAAATGTTCCCTTCGTGTCTTTAATTTTCTTGAAGAAATCTCTAGTCTTTCTCATTCTACTGTTTTCCTCTATTTCTTTGCACTGATTACTGAGGAAGGCTTTTTTATCTCTCCTTTCTCTTCTTTGGAACTCTGCATTCAGATGGATATATCTTTCCTTTTCTCCTTTGCTTTTGGCTTCCTTTCTTTTCAGAGCTATTTGTACAGCCTCCTCAGACAGCCATTTTGCTTTTTTGCATTTCTTTTCCATGGGGATAGTCTTGATCCCTGTCTCCTGTACAATGTCACGAAGCTCTGTCCATAGTCATCAGGCACTCTGTCTATCAGATCTAATCCCTTAAACCTATTTCTCACTTCCACTGTGTAATCATAAATGATTTGATTTCAGTCATACCTGAATGGTCTAGTGGTTTTCCCTACTTTCTTCAATTTAAGTCTGAATTTGGCAATAAGGAGTTCATGATCTGAGCCACAGTCAGCTCCTGGTCTTGTTTTTGCTGACTGTATAGAGCTTGTCCATCTTTGGCTGCAAAGAATATAATCATTCTGATTTCAGTATTGACCATCTGGTGATGTCCATTTATGGAATATCCCCTTGTGCTTCTTAGAGTTTAAGAGATGGAAATTAAGGAGAATTCATATATCTTTGAGACCAAATCATCTTCTTGGAATTAATGACAGTTATGTGTTAATCTGACTTAGCTATTGCAAATCCATCAATAAGATGTCAAGACTATTCCTTAGCCATATTACAGTCATAAAACTTCAGCATCACATTTAATTCTAGAGATAAAAGTCTCTATGGAATTATAATTTCTTTTGATTAAAAATACAGCAATTTCTAGAAGCATGCTGTGCACGGCTCCTTTTCCTCGACTTAAAGTTTGGCATCATTAAAATGCTCTGCATGATGTGATTATGGCTGGTGATGCAGTTGTTATGAGATGTGCCAGGCAGCCCCCACTGAGAGCTGCACAGTCTATTTCAGGAGGTTGCTTCTCTTTCAGCACCCTCTGTCTAAACTCAGCTACCTAGATATTAATCCTCAGCGATCAGAAAAGAATAATTAATGCTTTCCAAGTTTGTCATATGACCTGAAATCATACAACCTGCCTGGCTGAAAGGCTGTACTTAACCAATGCATTTTCTTAGGAAAGCTCTGCAGAGTCACAGCTGAGGAGTCTGACTGAAACACTGATGCGGAATGGCTACAAAGTAATATGCCTGCCTTATGGTAATGCCTCGTGTTATGGTCACGGTACAAACTCAGAGACGGGATGAGCTGACAAAACTACAGAAATGAAAGTCCTGCCTTCTAAGGGCTATTTGTATAGCTTGACATGTGAAGATTTCTGGTCCGTAGTTCACCAAGATACTCATTAGATCTCTCCTAGGAATTGTGCACCAGTGAAAAGAACATTTTTTTTAAAAAGTTCTGTCTCTTCAAAATCTAGTCGAGGAGATGCAAAGTAACAAGTAATATTTTAAAAGCATGCTAAGTACCATCATTGAATTATAGGTGCGATTTGTTACCAGTCTAAAGAAAAAAAAAAGAAAATTATTTGCCCCATCTTTAAAATACAACAAAATACAGGTCAATTTAAAAACTATATTAGATACTTTTAATTTAAAGTATTAAATTATCACATAATACTTCTGAATTTTGTTAGTATAATAAGAATACTAGACATATTTACTCTATGGATTTATCAAGTGGCTATCAACTCTACTACTGGTTTTTAAGATAGAATGTTTCATCTTTAATCAGTGATACAGAAAATCTGTTCTTCTGATATTAGACAGAATTTAATCTCTAATTATATACTCCTCAGTTTTTATCAAATGCCCAGCTGAGAAAAATGATAATTAAGATAGTTTAAGAGACTTGAAATATATGCTTTAATATAAATGGCCAACATTCTTTGACTTATAATGTAATTGGCTTCTCCAAGATATCATTCATTACTGTGATGCCTCTGAATAATCATCATCATATCTCTTTGAGAAAGTATGGATCTCATGAATTTTTCAGAGATGGAATTATTAAGCATTAACAAATAAGTTGTCAACATCTGAGCCATGCAGTGCTTGGGAAAATGTAGTTTTCATTTGTTAAAGCTTAATTTTTTGTCATATATTTCCAAGTAAATATATTTAGTGGCTATCTAAAAGATCTTTTCTAGTAAAGTTAGTTTCAGAAAGAAATACACAAATTTTCCACTTGCCTTGCCTACTACATACAAAGCCACAGAAGGACAAGAAATAACATTACTTCTGCATTGAAATACAATTTCATATAATAGAAATGCAAATGACTTAAAGCTAGTGTGTTAAAATGGTAGTTTTCAAAATGTAGCCTATGATCCATGCCATTAGTGTCACTCTGGAACTGTTAAAAATCCACAGGTTCAGCCTCCACTCACTAAATCTGTAACTCTTGGAGTGAAGCCTAACTCTATTTAAGTTTACAACTCCCCTCACCCACCACCAAAGTAATTAACATGCACAGGAAAGTTTGACAATACTCCGCAAAGTCAACAATGTTGACTCAGCTGAAGAGCAGTAATTCATGTTGACATTTTATGAGAAAAAAAATTAACAACAGAAAGAAAACAGTAAGAGACATAATCCATCTCCATTTCAGGAAGATACCCTTTCAAATTACAGTCACATCAGCAACCTAGGGAAATAATATAATTACTCCACAGAAGTTACATAGATCTGCTTTCAAGGACATATGTAGAATCTACCCAAATTCCTTACCCATATTCTTCCCTTCTTTGGAGATGCAGGATCATAATTAAGTGCCTAAAATAAATATACACCACCAACTCTATACTAAAATCTTGGACTAGCTAAATTTTAGAAGTGACTTATGTCCTAGATATTACATCTATCTTAGAATTTTGCTCTCAGTACCAGAAGCTTATTCCCCTTTACTTTCTGTTTTGTCCCTCTAATTAAAATCTTATCTTTCCCTGAGAGATTTTTGTACCTCATGCTTACTGTTGTACCTTGAAAGAGACTGGATTTCTCCAGCTTCTGAAGATGTTCCTACCTGTAGCATACTTCCTTGCTCTGACTTATTTATATCTATTAACACCCATTTCTGAAGTGGCCATTTTTTAAATCGTCTGAGCTATCATTCTCTTAGCTATAGGAAAATAATTATGGCCTCTGTCCCCTTGACTGTCCTGATTTAAAATCCAATGAGCAACATTACCAAGCAATTTTTGTCCATGATCACAAGGCCAATGACAACAGCAAGAACAAAAATAATAATGACTTTTGTCATACTAAAACTCTGTCAGTCCAAAGTATATTTCTGGATTTGTTTAACTAGGATAAATTTCTGTCCTCATGGAATAAGTTGAATGTTTGTTCTCCCCAAAATTTATATTTTGAAATGCAATCACCAGTGTGATGGTATTTGGAGGTATGGCCTTGGGAAGCCCAGTATTTCATGAAAATGGAGCCCTCATATAGGGAATTAGTGGCTTTATAAAGGAACATTGGGGACTCTCTTGCCCTTTCTGCCATGTGAAGACACAATAAGAAGACAGTCATTTTTGACCCAGGAAAGATGCACTCCCTGGACACTGAATCTGCTAGCACTTTGATCTTGGATTTCCCAGACTCCAGAACCATGAGAAATAAGTGTTGATTATTTAAGCCACCCAGTCTCTGATGTTTTTGTCATAGTAGCCTGAATGGATGTCTCCCAGTAAGTCTCTAAGCTCTTTTTTCTCCTAAGGTTTACTTCTTGATGTAAAGAAGTCTCACACCCAGCACTGGATGGTCTTGACAAACTGGAAAACAAAACAGATTGAAACAGGAAAAGTGAAGGCAGTTGCCTTTAAATTACAAAGAGACAAAGAAAGAAAGAATGAGAAGAAAGAAGGAAAGAAAGAAGAAGGAAAAGAGTTTAAAAGAGATAAGGAAAATCATGCTAAATATGGGATCTGAGAGAAACTGTGGAAGAAAGAGAAGTCACACTGGCTACAAAATAAGTGAGTAAATTATAAGATGCAAATGCTAGAACAGAATTTATATTACTCAATTAAATAAAGCTCCTTATTGTGTTTTGTATTAAATATTACTCAGCAAAATATTAAATTTGTATAAATTAATCCTTAAAAACTTTAAAGGATTCTGTTTTCTCTGTAGAGTCATCTTCCTTCTTTTGCTCACAGGTTCTAGGATGAGGCAAATGTAACCAAAGCAAGCAAAGTTAGGAAAACCAAGACCTCTATAATCAGACCTATTTCATCAACTCCAGTCATTAATGGGAAGATGGCTCTCTCTCAACTTTAAATGATTAAAACTAAAATAAAGCAAGATTCTATTCAGCCCAACACCCTTTTGATTATCTGTTTTCTTTGGATAAGATTAAAATAAATGCCTAATTGCCTCCCTTTTCTTCTAATTCCTTGCATGGATGAATGATTAGATTGGAAGAAATCTTAAATTTATGCCTAAGGATATAAGAGCTTTCTTAATTCAGCTATTACTTCTACTATAGAAATGGAAACCCACTCCAGTATTCTTGTTTGGAAAATCCCGTGGACAAAGGAGCCTGGTGGACAACAGTTCATGGGATCGCAAAGAGTCAGACACAACTGAGCATATACACATGTAATATATTCCTCACTATCATTTCCTTATTAAAAAATATAATAATAATAACTGTGAGAGAATAAGTAGGAAAGATTTAGTGAGCTCATTTGAATAGAAATCCCTTTTTAGACTTTAAGGTAGTATAATAAAAATGATTTAGTCTTATTGATAATAATACTAATAATTGTATGTTTTATAGGCAGCAACCAAATCCTGTCAAACATTTTCTGCTGACACTTCTATGTTAAACTTTTATAAAATCAATATGACACAGTTATAAGCATTAAAAAACATGGCTTTATACCCAGAAAAATGAAAAGAGGAATACAATTTCACCTAAAATATAAAGTTCCAAACAGTGATTTGAAGCAAAAACTGTTAATGTTTTATTTCCAAAAGATTAGAAAAAGAAACAGTCATGGAAGAGATTTTGGTAAGACATATAAGAGAATCTACTGATCACCACTAGCGAAAAAAGCTTATTTCACATATAATTCACATATTCACAAAGTTATGCAGCTTATCTCTTTAAAATATTTAAAAGGAGAATAGAATCTCTTCCAGATGGCTTAGAATTTTACCTACCTAAGAGCAGGAGGAGGGAAATTAACTTGCATAACATCTTCTAACTTCACAATTCAAAGATGAAGATGACATTATCAATATAGTCAAAAGAATTGCCTCAAAAGATAGAATTGAGTCATATATCTAGAGCCATGGTTTAGCAAAATCCAATTGGTCACAGACCTCTATCTGAGACAGCCATGGCTACAGCCACTAACTGTGATATTTTAAACAAAGAATCATTGGTAGACTGGTAGAAGTTAGGAGAGAAAAAAATTATGCCTAGGAGAAAAGCATTGTTTCAAATAAGATCATCTGCTCAGAAATGGAAAGTGCTCAACAATATTGGCAAAGTAAATTGTCTTTATCTAAATGTTTTAAACTTCTGCTTATTATACATGAAAAAGAGCAAAGTATATACTACTTCATGTTTAAAATAACACTAAAAGAAGTTTTTAAAAAGGAACAGAAAATCACTTAATATCCCAGCCAACAATATTTAATTATCCCATTATAAGGACTCCATACATCATCTACCAGATATTTAGAAACCAAGAAGCCATGGAGCCCTCTCTTTTGCAAGAACAGGATATCTAACACTCTACATTATACTTCTTGGTGCTTTTCTCTGAGTGTTTAAACCTTGTTGTTAGTGACAGAGGATCTAAATTATTTCCTGGAAACTTCCTCAAGAATCAATACAACTCTATGTTAAATCATAGTACAGCTCCAAGCATTTCAATAAATGGGTATTGATATATTCTTACCAACTCCACTAGAACAGCACATATCAGATCCACCTTATTCTCTACAACCAAGCAACAGTCGAAGTGAAGACAAATGGCAAATGCAAGAGTATATCAAATTAGGCCACATAGCTTTGTCCTCAAACCCAGTTTCCTGAGAAGAGTTATTAACATCTTTATTTTCATGAAATGATACGATTTGAAAATGCTTATATAAAAAATGGATTCAGATCTTTTAATTTTCTGTATAAATTGAATTATTCAAATATATTCTTCAACATATTGAAGAATACATATCTGGCCCATGAATTCAAGTGAAAGGTATTTTCCAAGGTGATATTCTGAATGCCTTGAAATGGATTCTAAAAAAATTAATCTGGTATCTAAATACATGTGATCCCATTAAATTATCCATGAGGATTAACATAGTGATGTGTTATGCATGATAGAGAAAATATTTTTCCATTAACCAAGTAGCATTTTATTCATCAACTTCAACAAAGTAAATGCAAGCAAAAAGGGAACTAAAATTTACAAACACACCAGAAATCTAACTTTATTTAGTTTCTCTCTGTATCAAGATTGTGTAAATATTAGGTCTTACTTTCTATATAATTCTGCAACTGAAAGTGACACGAAGGGCTTGAAGTCTTCATGGGAGGGAAACAGTCTCTTAAATTATTGCTTCATTTTACTTTTCTGTCTAATTGTTCTCAATGATATACTCAAATACAGTCTCAATAGCATTCATAATGTGCATTAGACATGGTTTCTGACTTCAAGGCATTTATGATGTACCAGAAAAGAGAAAATGTAATCAACATAACACACACAGGAAAACTTAGTGTAAGGGTGATTTAGTGACTATGTGCTGCTAATTTTCTTAGTACTATTTAAAACAAATTGAAAGTATATATACATATGTATCAATTAAAAGTTTGTATTGTAAGTGACAGAAAAGCTAATGCAAATGATCCTGAAGAAAAAGGAACAATCTTTGTTCCTTTGCAAGTGGTCAAAAAGTACAGATATTGCTGTAACTTAATCCATTAACTCAAACTCTGTCATCAAGGACATGGGTTCTCTTCTCTATGCTTTCCTTGATGGTGGTGTATCTTCATTCTCTGCAGTGTAGCCCCACCTCATTTTCCCTTTATATTTCACATCAGTCAACAGGAAAATTCTCTTACTCAGGAAAAAGAAAGGATTTTGATCACAGAAATCAAATCAAAGATTTGGATCTAGCTCTCATTCAGTAAATAGATAGTAAGCTTTAAAACACAGTAATAACAAAATGATCTTCTAGCATTAGTAATAACACAGAGCTAGCACTATGGCACTCCACTCCAGTACTCTTGCCTGGAAAATCCCATGGATGGAGGAGCCTGATAAGCTGCAGTCCATGGGGTTGCCAAGAGTTGGACACGACTGAGCGACTTCACTTTCAATTTTCACTTTCATGCATTGAAGAAGGAAATGGCAACCCACTCCAGTGTTCTTGCCTGGAGACTCCCAGGGACAGGGGAGCTTGGTGGGCTTCTGCCTATGGGATCTCACAGAGTTGGACAGGACTGAAGTGACTTAACAGTAGCATCAGCACTATATAATAGGATCAATCTATTTAATTGTTATAAGATCATAAATGTAAGATGTCTGACTGAGATCCATCACTTCTCATTAAAAGTTAATTTTCCATTTCTGCTGTGAAAAGTTGACACAATTAAAACATCACAAATTTATTTTCTACAATCTCTGTATGGGTGGGCTTGACTGGGTGCTCTGCTTAGATTCTTACCAAGCCAGAATCAAAGTGCCAGCTAGCATGGTCCTGTGCTGTTATCTGGAGGTTCTAAGGGAGATTCTGCTTCTAAGGACATTTATGTTGTTGATGAATTCAGCTCCTGGTGGATGTAGGACTAAGGTTCCTATTTCCTTGCTGTCTGTTAGATTAGAGACTTCATGTGTCTCCCATTCTGTTGCCTTCTCCACCTTCAAACCATCAGTGGTTCATGCCATCATCCTTATGCTTGATTCCTCTTCTACATCATCTCTCTGGTTAGATAAAAAGTGTTATTTTTAAGGATTCATGTGATTAGACTGAGCCCATGTAGAAAATTCAGGATAATTTTAGGATATTGATGTCTGTAACTTAAATTACATCTGCAAATCCCCTTTTCATGTAACATGAAATGTTCATGCGCTTTTACCAAGGGAAAAAGATCAAGGGGTCAAAATTCCACCTAAAATATACCCCTTGAATGATAAATGTCATTCATAACAGAAAATCAGACGTGATACTAGGGAGCAGGAGTGAGCCTAAGAATCTCTGGCAAACTGAACTGTGAGAAGCAGACTCTAGCAATGGGGAACTAGAAGCTGAAACAATATGAAGACAATTCATGTTTTCAGTGGGAAGACAAGAAGGAGTTATCTTCTGTAAAATATCATGGACACAGTACTGGAAATTGCCATAAACTTAAAACTGAAAGGGCAAGATATCTTGAAGTCTCTGGGACAACACAGAAAGTCAGTAAAGAAAAAAAAAATCCATGAAAGGATTGTCTTTCTGCCTGCTATATAATTTTGCTAACCTTTTGTCTTATCAGTACTGCAAATTAGAGCTTCTCAAACAGAAGTAGAAGAATGAGGAATATCCTACTCAATTTGCAGAAATCTCCAAAGAAAGAAATGATGCTACATTTTTATTCACTTCTTTAAATAGATTTTACAATAAGATAATTGCCCTTTCTATTAATATAATTTGTTCATTTCCTGGTAGAATTGACTACTTCATTGACTCCTTGGGTCAGTCTGATTAATATAGTTCAGAATAACTAGAGAAGTAAAAAAAGCTAAACTTTATTCTTGTAACCAGATTCATTGAAAACAAGAATACATTCATGTTGTTTCATATTAGGGCACACAGCTATTGCTATGGTTTGAGTGACAGATATTTGGAAGAAAGCCATGTACATCCTTTAGCTTGCAGGCATGTAGGGAGATGTGATTCACAAATATCCCTAAAGAATGATATCTGTGCACAGAACTATTAATTTTAAATACCAGCTTCCTGATAAGATTTTATATTTTTGGTACTATTATACAGTGCATGCATGCTCAATCACTCAGTCATGTCCAAATCTTTTCAACCTCATGGTCTGCAGGCCGCCAGGCTCCTCTGTTCAAGGGATTGTCCAGGTAAGAATACTGGAGTACATTACCATTTCCTCCTCCAGGGGATCTTCCCCACCCAGGGATCAAACCAGCATCTCCTGTGTCTCCTGCTTCTGTGTCTCTTGCATGGGCAGGTGGATTCTTTACCACTGAGCCACCTGGGAAGCTCACTATTATATAGATCTTTTAACAACAACAGCAAAATAATTTAAGCCAATTAAGAAAAAGGGATGCAAAGTATTTTTTGGAATCAGAAATAGTTAAAATTAAAAAACTTCCCATTTAACTTTTGACAAATGTAGCTGTACTAATTAAAAAAAAAACAAAAAAAAAAACACTAAAAAATCCACCCGCAATTTTTGAGATGCTGGTTGTCAACTAGAAGTTCATTGCTAGAGATACTTTGGACGGAAAAATATTTATGCAATCAAATGGATAGAACAACAGGAACTCTATATTAAGCACAAAAATGTGTTTCCTTCAATTTCTTTGTTGCCAGAACAAATGCTATATCATGTTCTGATGGCTAAGAGAGATGACCCACCTTCCTGTGTGGTGAGACTGTAGCATTCAGTGATAGATGAATAGGGCTGTTATTAATTAAATGTTGTACAAAAGAGAGCTGTATGGTATATATAGCTGCTTCCTTTGTTGTCTATCTTAATCTAGAAATATTCAAGAGTATTCAACTGAAGTAGTAAAATTTTTTAAATATAAGAGGTAATTTATCATAAGAGTGAAACATATACACATCTATAACTCTAAAGCCATTCCTTTCTCTATATATGTAATAAAACTTTACAGCCATAACTTTCCCTTGGCAATGGTCTGGTGATACAGTTTGTTTGCAGAGGTCAGGAATGTTCTCAGTGTAGTGGAGTCTAAGCTTTGATGTACATTAGAAACACATGGGGAACTTTTAAGAATGCCAATGCACAGACTGAACCCCATGCCATTTAAATCTGAATGTCTGGGATTGGGAGCCAAGCATCAATTTTTTATTAAAGATGCCCAGTTGATTCCAATATACTATTAATACAATATTTGTGACCCACTGAGATAAAGATGAGAATCTGAGTATTCATGGGCATGTTATTAGGCTATACCACACTACAGGTGCCTGCATGTAAAAATGATGGCTGATTAGAAATGTGAAATTAATCAGAGAACAGTAATGCTTATGCCAATAAGAACTTTAAGGATATCAACATTGTACAATTCCCATATTTTGCCAGGAGTCAGTATAAATAGATTACCTTGGGCAAGGGAGTCAACATACTGTGGGTCAAGGATGGAGAAACAGAAAGTGGCCTATTCCATCTTCCTTCATTCTGAAGGAAATGAGGTTCATAATTGACTAAAGACGTTTCTATAGTACTTAGAATATATACTTAGAACCTGTGTGCATGCATACTAAGTTGCTTCAGTCAAGTCCAATTCTTTGTGACGCTGCGGACAGTAGCCTTCCAGGCTGCTCTGTCCGTGGGATTCTCCAGGCAAGAATACTGGACCCATGCCCTCCTCCAGGGGATCTTCCCGACCCGAGGACTGAATCCACATCTCTTACATCTCCTGCATTGGCAGGTGAGTTATTTACCACTAACACTACCTAGAAAGTCACTTAGAACCTGTAGGAAAGAACTATTATAATAATTAGGATGTAAGACTAAACCCAGCCAGTAATAAAATAATCTGTGAATTTGATAGACGTTCAGTGATCCTTCAGAGCATAGAAACTGCTCCAGAAAAGGTGTGGCTTAAAAGAACAACTCTTTATATAACTCACAATTATGTGAATTAGCTGGGATTTTTTAAAAGTCTGGAATGATTCAGCTAAACTCTACTAGGCTTGCTACATATTTGCAGGGAGCTACTAAGTCTACTATAAGGGTCATTCATCCGGTGGTTAGAAACTATTGAACAGGGGAAGCACTGTCTGCTTCCAGGAGTCAGTCTCCATACACTAAATTAACCCAGACTTATTCACACGGAAGTGGCACATTTCAGGGGAATAAGAACAAATGCTATATGGCTTTTTCAGATCAGACCCAAACTGACACACTTTAACTTTCTCCACCCTCTGTTGTTTGAAATAAGAGCTACCCACATTCAAGGGGTGAAGAAATAAACTCTGCCTTTTTATTTGAAGAGCTACAAAATCAAACAGGAAAGAGGCATGAACATAAGAAAGAGAAAATGTTGTCAACATTATTTGTAGTATATCACCATAGAAAAGATATTTTTGCTCATAACCATGAATATCCTTTTTAACATCCCCCATTTTTTTTTCATTTCTAACCACAGCCACAACCATCTGCATCCTAACATCTGCCATGACTCTTCCTGTCTTTTTTCCATTTAAAAAGCCTGTCTGTATCTCTCTCTAGTTGAAAATTGTCTGGGATACTTGTTTTCCACTATTGTGGAAACTTGACCCTTAAACTCAGCATGAACAGGGTTATACTTTTTCCACAAAGAATTACTAGTTCAAGTGCTTGCATAGGTTTGGCCTAGTAAGATATTTTAAATGAGCCAGATTTTATATTTCTTAAAACACATTACATAAACAGCATCAGTCACCCACCAATCCACCTTTATGCACTTATTAGTATGACACTTCCTAGAATTTTGGAAAGGCTAACATGAACAAGAGAAACTGTTTACATTTCACTATTCCTCTTCCCCAACTCTCTTCCTGCCTTCTTTTCACTAGGGGAGGATTTGGATAATTGAATCCAACTAACCATTTAGAAGAGACCACATCTTCTAGTAGGAATACCCAATGTGTTAAAAGACATCTCATTTTCCCCAGACTTTGCAATACAAAAACATTTTCTACCTATTTTTTAAAAAATGAAATTCTCTCTCAATGGAGTTGGCTCTGTTTGATCCAAGGACTATTATTACTGCTTTGATTACTTGTAACTTCTGACCAACTTAAATACTGTACAACCCAAGATGTAGATTAGGCATGATTAGGCACATGATCTAACCAGTCCATCCTAAAGGAAATCAGTCCTGAGTATTCATTGGAAGGACTGATGCTGAACCAAAGAATTGATGCTTTTGAACTGTCGTGTTGGAGAAGACTCTTGAAAGTCCCTTGGACAGCAAGGAGATCCAACCAGTCCACCATAAAGGAAATCAGTCCTGAATATTCATTGGAAGGACTGATGTTGAAGCTGTAACTCTAATACTTTGGTTACCTGAATCGAAGAGCTGACGCATTTGAAAAGACCCTGATGCTGGGAAAGATTGAAGGCAGGAGGAGAAAGGGACGACAGAGCATGAGAATGGTTGGATGGTATCACCGACTCAGTGGACATGAGTTTGGGTAAACTCTAGGAGTTGGTGATGGATAGGGTGGCCTAGCGTGTTGCAGTCCATGAGGTCGCAAAGAATTGGACACGACTGAGCAACAGAACTGAACTGAACTGAACTGATGCTGAAGCTGAAACTCCAATACTTTGGCCACCTGATTCGAAGAACTGACTCATTGGAAAAGACCCTGATGCTGGCAAAGACTGAAGGCAGGAGAAGAAGGGGATGACAGAGGATGAGATGGTTGGATGGCATCATCGACATGATAGGCATGAGTTTGTGTAGACTCCGGGAGTTGGTGATGGACAAGGAAGCCATTTTGGATACTCTCACTCACTTGCTTACTCTGAGGAAATCAGCTGCCATGTTGTAAGTTTATTTATGGAAAGGCCCAGAGAGTGAGGAACTGAGGGAATCTTCAGCCAATAGTCCAAGAGAAATTGAATCTCTGGGTCAAATAGCCAGGGAGGAACTAAATCCTGTGAGCAAGCCCAGGAGTGAACTCAAAGTGCCTTATTACTGAATGAGCTTCCATATGAAAGTATGTACAACTCCAGATGATAGCTTAATTGCAACTTCCAAGAGACCTGGAACCAGGGTCATGCCACTAAGCCATGCCAGGTTTCTGACCCAGGGAAACCATAAGATAACATATTTTTTAAGCTGCAATATATTATGGAAATTTGCTAAGTAACAGTAAGTAATTAATTAATATACAAGATTTACCATAGCCCTACAGCTGAAGTCACTAAACACAGAACCACCAGTGATATAGTTGTTTGCTCCTTTACTGTTCTTTGCATTTAGCTCCATTTGAAAATACCACTTGCAGAAATGCAGAATAAGATACAGACACTACTTAATTTTACCCATATTTTCATATTTCCTTATGCATTATGTTTTATTTACATATTTGAATATAACTTCATAAATTGGTATGCTTAATGTATATAAGTTAGCATATATATAAATATATTTATGGAGATATATATGAATGTGTGTGTATATATATATGATATATATATATATATGAAAGTGAAAGTGTTAGTCACTCAATCATGTCTGACTCTTTGTGACCCCATGGACTGTAGCCCATCAGGCTCTTCTGTCCATGGAATTCTCCATGCAAGAATATTAGAGTGGGTAGCCATTCCCTTCTTCGGAGGATCTTCCTGACTCAGGGAACAAACCTGGGTATCCTGTACTGCAAGCAAATTCTTTACCATCTGAGCCACCAGGGAAGCCCATTTGTGCATATATATATATATATATATATCTTCCATTGCCTGACTTTGATATGTTCTGAGAGAAAAAAACAACAGCAATGAACACTATTTCTGACTACTTTCCTCTACCTATGGAAGTAATGTTTTCCATAGATTTCAATAAGGATGCATTATATTACTTATATTAATTATTTGGGACTAAATATATTTCCCATGAAGTCCCATCACTTCATGGGAAATCGATGGGGAAACAGTGGAAACAGTGTCAGACTTTATTTTTTGGGGCTCCAGAATCACTGCAGATGGTGACTGCAGCCATGAAATTAAAAGACGCTTACTCCTTGGAAGGAAAGTTATGACCAACCTAGATAGCATATTCAAAAGCAGAGACATTACTTTGCCAACAAAGGTTCGTCTAGTCAAGGCTATGGTCTTTCCTGTGGTCATGTATGGATGTGAGAGTTGGACTGTGAAGAAGGCTGAGCGCCGAAGAATTGATGCTTTTGAACAGTGGTGTTGGAGAAGACCCTTGAGAGTCCCTTGGACTGCAAGGAGATCCAACCAGTCCATTCTGGAGGAGATCAGACCTGGGATTTCTTTGGAAGGAATGATGCTAAAGCTGAAACTCCA